>NC_092204.1:12912877-12958114 GCF_043381705.1 Parasteatoda tepidariorum
TCTGATTTGCTCTCAACAAAATCCAACACTTGGTGTCGTAATCATGTGTGGCATAAAGGCATATCTTCTGCTTATGTTGAATCAGAAATCTAGAAAAACTACCTCGTCGGAAATATTTATATTAAAAAGATTTCGTTGCCTGGGATTGACAAACATGCTTGTGCTTATTTCTTAGATGAAATTCAGTCCCATTTAATGAATTACTTTTTGATACACTCTCCAATTAAAATTTTGGATAATTTGTTGTACTCATTTGTAATATCACTGAATTAATTGTTATTCAATTCAACAACAACTTTACAAAATAAAGGATTTTAATGTGGAATAGAACATTCATCTTCGGAAAAATTTTGTAAAACTAAGAAAGTAATTTATAATATTCTGCTCCTATAGTAAAAAAAATCCATTCCCCAAATTTGAATTAAAATAAGTTCTTATTTTTTGTATAAGCTTTAAGCGAGTTATTAGTTACTTAATGTTCAAGGTGGGTGGTGACATTTTTCAGCTGATTCCGCCCCAGAAGTTTTTCTTACAATAATTTTTTAAGATTTTGATATTTTTTGTTTTTTCTGTAAACACTTCTTCTGATATCGTAAATTTGATTTTGTATTGATTGGAAAGAAAATTTTTAATACCTAAAAACTTTAATTGCCATCAAATGCTAGCCACTTATCGTTGCAAGCAAATATTTTTTTCCGACTTTTCCAATGTAGGAATTCTGAGCCACTTGTGTTTTTTTTTATTTAAAAAATGTTTTTTTTATTTATAAATAAAAATTAAAACAAAATTTATGGAAGAAAAGAACATTAAAATACCTAAACTGTTTGTAGATACAAGGGTACTTTTTTTGTATTTTTCTCCAATAATATGGAGTTAAGCAGTGGACTGATCGTTAAGACACGGTTCCCAGCATATCACCGAAGTCAAACATCACTGGTTGTGGTCAGTGTGCGGGTGGATGACCACTTGGATCAGTTAGCGCAGAGACCGAGAGTGTGCGGAATTCGTCCTCGTTAATCTGTTCTACCGTAAAGTGCTCGACTTCATGTGCAGGTCGTCGGGCTGCCGAAGTGGGGGTGCCATCCCCTCTGCAGAGGATTAAAATTGTGATGGTATGTCTTCGGATCATCCTGAGGGATGTTTCCCGGACCGTCGCCAATAGCCCATTTTTCAGCTCTAATGGGACGTAAATGAACTACACCACCAACAACAACCATTAATATGAGTACTGGATTGTTTAAGAAAAGTTTAAAACTGCGTAGTAATAACGTTTAATATAAAGTTAATAAACATTACTGTTTCTGTTTAAAAGTTTTGTAATTTTTGAAGAATTGATTTAATTTTCTTTTTTCATTAAATGTTTTTAACCTTTAAATAAGAAAAATAAAATAAAAATGTTTTAAAAAATATTAAAAAACCCAAACTATTTAAAGCTTATTCTTCTTTTATTTATTAGAATGATAATTTGATTATGCCATATAGAAATATTTAATAGCTAAGCAGTTATAATATTTGACTGAAAGTCTTTTAGCATTACTATATCATTTTAAAATATTAGGGAAAAAAATTCTTCATAAGTATATAGTAACAGTTAATGGTTATATTAGAAAGAAATTATTTGTTTACTAAAGCTTTTTATTTAAAATTGTTTAATTTTCATTTATAGAATGGCAAGACCATAGTAAGTATTCTCTAAAACGTAGAAACATTTTTTCTCTTCTAATTTTTGAAGAATTTATTTAATTATTTTTTATAAAATGTTTTTCAACCTTTAAGTAAGAAAATCAAAAAACATTTATTGAAAAAAATATATTAACAATCCTAAACTACGTGAAGTCATTTTTTAAGTGATCTTTTCTTGAACTTGAAATGAAATTTTTCTGCCTAAAACATTCCAGAAATGCTTCATGGAATAATATCTTTATGTATGGATTGCTTCTTGATCTTCTGAAGATCACCAATGATACCAGATCTGTGTGAAAATGCATTGTAATCCTTAAAAATTTCCTTAGGACCCAACGTAGATTCTGAAAATACTTATATGGGACTCTGAAATGTACTCCATATAATTCAGAGAGTAAAGGTGGAATTTTGTAAAATGCATATGATAATAACTGTGGAAAATTGAGAATTTTGCTCCTGTATAAGAAAGCCTCTCTGACAGCAAATATCTGCAACCAACGATTCACTGGTCAAAATCACAGCACTTTGCCCTCCCGGGTCCTTGTTTCTCTTCTTATGAAAACGAGACAGGAATCATAATTTTGAATGAATCAGAATACACCGAAAAGAATACATAACATATATAAATACACTGAAAAGAATAGTATTTTAATACAATTAATAAAAGTTTGAAGTTATTTGCGAAAATGAATGTTAATTTCTACTGAATGAAATTACTTATTATTATGCAAAGATTCACTCCCTCTAAAGAAACTACATGAACTTAAATTTGATAAATTTATGTAATCAGGTTTCATAGTTTATAAATGTTCTTAAATATGTGCTATAAAATTTTAAAATATGTATTATGTTCAGAGCAAACTATTTGAACCTAAAATAAAAGGAAAAATTCTTATATATAAATATATTGCTTCTGTATAAAATTAAAATATTAAAATTTGTATATGAGCCAATTTTTATGTGATTTAGATTTGATGGTACATATTTTTCCTATACAAAAAATATACATCATCTTAACCATTTCTATTTATGCGTCTCTGAGTAAAGCAATTTTAAAAGTCATGACAGCAAAATTCAATAATTATTAGCAATTGGAAACTTAATACAATCTACGGATGAAGACTCTGAGACTTGTTGCCGTTAGATGGACGATGCTTTGTGTATAAATCCGTTAACTTTGGTGTCGTAATCACGTGTGGCATAAAGGCATATCCTCTGTTTATATTGAGACAGAAATCTGGAAAAACTGCCTCGTCGGAAATATTTATATTAGAAAGATTTCGTTGTCTGAGATTGGCAAACATGCGTGTGCTTATTTCTTGGATGGAATTCAGACCCATTTAATGAATTACTTTTTGATACTGTCTCCAATAAAAATTTTGGATAATTTGTTGTACTCATTTGTAATATCACTGGATTAAATGCTATTCTATTCAACAACAACTTTACAAAATAAAAGATTTTAATACGGAATAGAACATTCATCTTCGGAAAAATTTTTCAAAAATTTTGTAAAACTAAGTAAGTAATTTATAATATTCTGCTACTATTGTAAAAAAAAATCCACTCACCAAATTTGAATTTAAATAAGTTGTTATTTTTTGTATAAGCTTTAAACGAGTTATTAGTTGCTCAATGTTCAAGGTGAGTGGTGACATCTTTTAGCTGATTCCGCAACAGAAGTTTTTCTTACAATAATTTTTTAAGATTTTGATATTTTTGTTTATCTTGTAAACAATTCTTCTGATATAGTACATTTGATTTTGTATTGATTGGAAAGAAGGTTTTTAATACCTCAAAACTTTCTTTGCCATCGATAGCCACTCATCTTTGCATGCAAATATTTTTTTAGACTTTTCCAATATAGGAATTCTGAGCCACTATCATTATCGAGAATACGAAAAAAATTCTGTCTGTCATTGCGAAGACTCGAATAGATAAGAAGTATATTTGGTAACGTGTTAGTGCAAAGCTGTTGCCAGTAGCTCATTGGCTGACACATGACACTCATTTTATACCCTGCTTTTGAATCATATTTGTGATGAAATTATAAATTTAAATACTACTTTTAACTGAAAGAGAAGTTATAAATTAACTATCGATTCAAAATCTATATATATATTTCTCTTACACGGCACCAAAAAAAAGGCCTCATTACAACTCCCCGAATGGCAACGTTAGCAAATCGACCAATGATTGCTGCTAAAAATGTCACATGCCAAACAAGGCTCAACATATAGCGCTTTTAAAAACGGAACCAATAACCAGGGTGAGCATTATCAGGTTGTTCAATTCAGCTGCGGCAATCTCATACTATTAAGCTAGGCAGAAGTGAGTAGTAGATCTCTATTTCAGTATTTTGTCGAAAGCGCTTTTCTGAAGTACTTTGTACAACTAAATAAGATTCTTTTCACAACACTTAAATATTTACTTTATTTTCTTCATTTATAGAGAAGACAGTCGGCAAAGAATTTTGTTAGGTTAAAAAACATTTCGCTAAAAAAAGAACGAATTCTAAAAGAAATAAAAATAAGCAACTTAAAAAATAAAAATGCTGTTGCCAGCCATAGAATTTTTTGAAAGTTAACTTAGCAACATAAATCAAAATGACGTAGAAACGCAACTAGATCAAAATTATGATACCTGACGTAACAAATCCTTCAATTCTATAAGTGTTGTATCGCCAAATGCCCAAATTAACAATTGCAATTTCAAATTAATATTGAAATGTACAGGCTTAGAATTTTCTACAGTGAAAAGTTTTCGGAACTTCAGTATTCAAAAAAGTATACAAAAGCTAGACGAAAAGAAAGTATCAAATGAGCGAGCATAGCGAGCATTGGATTGCGAAGCAATCCGAAATGAACTGCGAAAGCAGTTCCGGGGGTTGGCGAGCTCCAGCGAGTAGGGGGCGAAGCTTCCTAGTTAAGTACATTTCCTTTATAATATTTAACAATTTCAATTATATGCGAGTCGTCTATTGAGAACATAGTTATGTTTTCTTTCAATTTTCATGAGCAGTAATAGATTTTTTTAGTCATTAAATTGAAAAATTAGGCGCATTTAACTTTTGATAAACTTTTAATTTTTGAAACACGCAATTCTATTATCACTATTTCACTAAAAACGACTCATTTCGAAAAGTTGGTAAGCGAACTTGAATAAGTTTACCCTTGTCTCTAGGCCTATATCCAGACCTGCTTCAAATTGATTATGATGTATTTTCTAGACTGATTAGTTGATCGAGAGACTTCGGAATACTAGTCTCTATGACTTAGCAATATTTAATGTCAAAAGTCCAAAATATTATTCTTTATAGACATTTTCCGTAAACGGCTGAGGGTTCTTTAAGAAAATAGCACACCCGTCAGGGACACCATGTCCATATAAAACCATCTATAAGAGTCAATTTTGTTCATTATTTTTGAACTATTTTATTGTGATGTTAAGTATTTCATGATTTTACAAATTGAATTTTACTATCGTTTTTGTCATAATTTGATAAATTTTCACATAAAAGTAGTGTGGATTTTTTTGATTTTAATTGAGTTGCCCACAGAAATGCGTTTGGTTTTTTAAACTTTTGTTATTATTTGCTAAATGTTATTATTTGATGTTTCAAGAGCGTTAATACGAAGGATTATGCTGCGAGGATAAGATGCAACCACTGACATTAAATTAATCTCTCTGCTTTTATTTTATTAGGAATTGAACTTCAAATTGATTCTTTGAAATCTATTTTTTTTTCTAAAATAAAGAAATGCACATTACTTAACTATTCGTTTACTTTCTGAGAAATGAAGTTCACTGTAAAAAATTCCGGATCGGATTCCGGTAAAAAGTTCCAGCACTGAGTTGTGTAATAGTGTTTACTTAATCCCTGTAATTAAATTAGTATTACAGTTTAAATAATGATAAAAATTTTATGGATAAAATGTTTGAGTTAAAATGGATTTTACTGACACTACACTCATGTTGCCAGCACGTTTCTTTTATCTTAATTTTATCCTGATATTTTTTACAATGTTACAGTTATATGCTAACATTGATGGTGGTGCTGCAATAACAACACACTTTCACGTAATTTACGAAAATGACAGAAATTTTAAAAAATTAATCTCACTTCTCCATTATGGCAGTTAGTAGTATGAATGGAGTTTATGGAAGAGATCACCAGTTGCAATTGCAGTGCAGAAACAATTCCTCGAAGAAACAATTCAGCGAAGAAATCAATCCTGTGAAGAAAAACTGATCTTTGAAAATCTTGAATGAGAAACTGGTAGATTTCTTAATCTTCATAATATATACATACGACAAGATAATATCTGCATAAACACGATTTGTCACCCTCAACAATAATATCGGAACCGAAAATGTGTCGGAACATTCTGACCTAGAACTCTACGATCTCAACCCTATACGCCAGAGAAACAAGAACTACTTCCTGAGAAATGTACAGGTCTGTGTCTCCAATATATGACGCCAAACCACTAAGCTAAACCACGAAACTTCGACTCACTTCACTCCATTATGTTGGAGGGAGTCTATAGCTTGTCTAAGCTAAGAACTCCTCCCGCCACAAAGTCTGAGGCTGTCTGGGGCCATGGAAACAAAAATGGCTCAATTTGGGGAGGGTAGCTTCACTCTAGGACTAACACAATAGACCGAAAGACATTCCCTTTCTCTTGCCGACCTGAGCCGAAACAACTCCAAGACAGTGATCCTCCCCCCTACTTAGTCATACCTCGTTACCGTAGACACCGCCACAGGTTCAGACGAATGTCTGGAGGAATTCTTATTTTAGAGATACTATACTTTTAGTTCTCCACACATAGGAAAACGTAGAAAATCACTGTTTCGACTGAATCGGGATACTTTATTTAAGAAAATTTAAGTTCACTGAGTTTTTGACTAATGAAGATGTTACTTACACCAGTTCAGATGAACTATACTACGATCTGGAGTGTTCGAAAAGAAAGTTGTCATAGGCCTTTGTATTTTTATTGGTTGTTATTTGCTCCCAAAAAGCGTTTCGACTGATGATAACACACACTTGCTGATCAAGAAATATTTTTTAGCGGAGATATTTAGAGTAAGGAGTGGTTTGAAGTATTTTATGGTATAGTGCAGTAATTTTGCTACTTACTCCCCGATCTAAGACCACAAGGAGCCTGTCACAGTGTAGTAGTGATATTTATTGTCCCTATATCTTAAATTTATTGTTCAAAATAATACGTCATTATCGTTAATAACAAAAGGGTTTGTTTTGAGTACGTCATTGTCATCTAGGTGTCCGACTTCTTTTTGAATTCTCTAACACATCTCTTTCGTCATCTTTTTTTACTTTGCAAATACATTTTTCCTTAATTTGGGATATAATTTCTTGAGATGTCTTCACGATTATATTTTTTAAAGATTTTTTTTAAATGTTTTAAAAATCTTTAATGTCATTCTTTTTTTTCTTAAATATTGTGCTGTTAGATAAAAATTATTTTTGTCTTTTTCAGATCTACTCGCCATCACCGGTAAGGAAAGCAAACACTTTTTGCTTTTTTAAATATGAAAAGTGGCTGTTGTAAGCATTTATATAAACATTGAAGTAATACACAAAATATGATAGTTATTAGATACAAGCCGCCGAAGGCGTTCAGCTGTCCGCCACGCTAAAGGTTTTCACAAATAAAGTTTTTTAAAACGTAGCAGGAAATCTGAAGATAAGTGGACAATTAAAGTGTTCCTGTCCTGCAATTTTGTCTTTATATCCAGTTCTGTTGCAGATGTGTTATAGCTCTTGAGGATGTTTGAAGACGTAACTTTGCTATGGTAACCTAAGGCCTATGGTAACCTAACCTATAATATAACTATCAGGTGGAGACTCGCTTTTTTTTTTAAAAAAAAATAGGCCTCAGAAATTGTAAAAGTATACAAAAGTTGCTTTCGAAATCATCATTGGCCAATAGCTGAAAACCTCTTCTAATCTTCTTTGACGTTTCTCTGATACTTCTTGGGCTCTGGAATTGCTTGTCGAAATTCGGTCATGTTCCATCCTTCTTTGACGTTCCACAGACGTTTCTTGGGCCCTTCTTCTTTGAGAATCTCTTAATATCTTTTTCTTTGACAAAATGCAAAGTTTTTTGGAAGGCGGTTTTGCCATGTCAGTAATTGGGTTTTTAAGAAGTCAACGAATACTTTAGAACAAGAATTACTATGAAAGCAAATCATGAAATTTCAATATTAAAATCTAAGTGCTTACCTGCAAACTGAAACTTTCTGAAAATAACTAGTTACTTTTAATAAAAACTGCTAAAATAAAGAATAGAGAAACCAAAGAGATCCAAGGTAAATGTGATAATTCCTTCAAAAACAAATAAATTCCTATTTTATATATTATATAGCTACAACGCTTAAGAAAAAAAAGCTAAAATGCTAAATACATGAAAAGAACACGAAAACGAGTTAATTTTTTATGGTATCAATTTCTATTTCTATATAATTTTTAATGGTATCAATTTCTATTTCTATATAATTTTTTATGGTATCAAATTCTATTTCTATATCTGTTACGTCAAGCACTCAGGTATTATAATTTGATCTAGTTGTGCTTGTATAATTTTGATCTAGTTGCGCTTTCTACGTCATTTTGTTAACATCGTTTGGTTTGTTATTTAACATCGTTTGGTTTGTTATTTCTAAGTTAACTTTCAAAAAATTGGCTGGCATCAGCATTTTTATTCTTTAAGTTGTTTATTTTTTCTTTTGGAATTCGTTCCTTTTTAGCGAAATGTTTTTCAACCTAATCGAATTCTTTGCCGACTGTTCTCTGTATATATAAAGAAAATAAAGTAAATATTTTTAAAGTGTTGTGAAAAGAATTTTTAGTTGTACAAAGTACTACAATATCGCTATAAAAATTATCGTCTTCGCTTAAGAAAAAAAAAAAAGAGCGTGGAAAGAAGAAGAAAAACTTATTATAACAATTATGAACAGCGACAAATATATCAAAGCGAAGCGTTCTATTTACGTATCGAATATGTTGCCACATTTTTAATACAAAAGTTAAACTTTTCTCCACTTTAATAAATGTAAACTAATGCGAACTTTACAATTAAATTATTAATTCCTTCGTATATTATTGGTTTAAGTTGTCGAAAATTAATATTTCAATTGTAAGGTTCGCATTAGCATACATTTACAAGAGTCGAGAAAGGTATATGCATTTTTTAATAGTTTTTTGAATATGGTTTTTGAAGACGAAAAAGCATAGATTTTCTTACAAAATGCTTCTCATTATGTCAAAACACAATTATGTGCCGAGTTTCGTGCCTGGGCGAGGCTTCTGGGGTGATATATTGTGATTGCAGACAGACAGACAAACAGACACACACACAGCCGCGTTTATTATTATGTATAGATTTATCAACAATACTATTCTAATGTGTCATATTTTTTAAAAATGTCATGTTAAAAAATGGAAAATACATATACTTATGATTTTAATAGTCAGAAAATTAAGGGAGTTGATAATTTATTTGTAATGGACCATTTTTCGAAGATTAACTAATTAAATGTCACATCCAGTAAATTTTATCTCATGTGGTTTCTTGAAATAAACAATTAGTTTTAAAAATTTTAATTAAAAAAATTATTAATTGTTTTGCGCAAAGCATTAAAATTTCTAGTAATTTTGATTTCTTGCAATTTTCTTTTTGTAAAAAACACTAAAAGTAACTTAATCGAAAGTAAAATAATTGTATTTTATTTGCATGGTTCTAAATAGCACAATTATTGTCCTCTTTCAGAATCGTGGACGTTGTAAAGAGCCTGAAAGCAAGTAATGATATCTCTGTTAGAACTGTAAAATGATGCTCACGAGGTTATGGGAAATACAACATGTTTAATTTTATGCATAATAAATTATTAAATAATGTATTAAAAATGTGTTTTCTTGATTTCATGTGTGTTTTCTTATATAATTAACATGGAATGAAAATTATGAGATAAATCAGATTAGGAATCTTTCTTTTTTCGCATAAAGTTAATAGTAACAAGACAATCAAATACTATAACAGCGAAAAAAGAAAAAAAGGATCCATAAATTTCAAGTGCAATTACATGTAATCACCAAAAGTTATCATCCGTTATTTCTAAATTCGGTTTATTAACTTAGTACTTGTATGCTATTGACAACGAACTGGAAAACATCCTGAGGATGATCCTTGGACATGCCATCCCAATTTTGATCCTCCGTAGGGAATATCTTCCTCGATTTGGAAGCTCGACTATGAAACCAAACTTCTGGAAAACATCCTGAAGATGATCCTTAGATTTGCCATCCAAATTTTCACCCTCCCTAGAGAATAGTTTCCTCGCTTTGGAAGCCCGATTTTGAAGCCGAGCATCTGGAAAACACCCTGATTATGATCCTTAGACATGCTATCCCAATTTTGATCCTCCGAATGGAATAGCTTCCTCGTTTTGGAAGAGCGACTACAAAGCAGAGCACTTTATTGCCAAGCATTTTAACACGATTATTAAAAACGTAGCACTAAAGTTGATATTTTTTTCATCAAATTAATTTTTTAATTTAATATTATGTCCAAAATTTGGTGACAAGTTTCAAGGATAGACATAACAATCCTTATAAAACGAAACTTTCATATTCATTTAATGACTAACAGCAGTTGCTATTTTCTGCAGTTAGCTTCGGTGCTCGTCTGTAAAAACTTTAGAATCAATTCATGAAACAGAGTAGGACGAAAAAACTGAATTTTTTATGCCTTAAATAAATAAATAAATAAATTAAATAAAATTTTTTTTAAAATCGATTGGTTTTCTTATCGCGCTCAAAATTTATAAAAACATATCTGAATTTTTAAGACCTTTTAATGTACAACCATTATTCGATTGCTTCTTATTCCTATTTTTTAATTAAAAAAACTTAAAATTAATTATAATGTCATAATTTTTTCATATTATGAACTGATCGAGCAATGTATTTGAAAAACGCTATCGATCCTACTTTTTTTCAGTTTTTCTTCGATAGAACAAAATTTATATGGTTCTTGAAAATAATTTGATTCTTGAAAGTTTTACGCCAAATTTTGAGCCATCTGTAACACAATGAATCGAAGACTGCATTTATCAGGCAGGCGTTTAAATGTCAACTCACCTGAGAGATTTTTCATAAGAGTGAACAAAATGAACACAGTTTTTTTTTCATTTGATGCCGTTTTGAAGAAGGAATTAAAATTTCTGTTGATAAAAATAAAATATGCGGGATATTTAAAAAAAGTGCTAGGGGACTAGAAAAAGATTTTAGAAAAATTCATTTATTTTTACATTGTCTTTTCTCAGAACATTTCAGCTTAGTTACTGTGGTGTGGCTAACTCAAAAAGGGGGGTGACTAACATTAAGTCAAATTAAGATTAAATAAAATTTAGATACTAATTATGTAAAGGCCGAAAAAGTATAAATGGTGTACAGAGGAAGTGGGTGCAAACATTAAGGTAAGCGCAACAAAGGAGCATGCTGAAAAAAAGGAAGAGAACACAACTTATACTGTAAAATTACTCACCAGACTCATAGTTAATGATGCAGAAAATCATAGTTTATTTATAAAATAACATTTAAAAACAAGTAAAAATGCTTGGCAAACATGCCAACACCAGAAATCTCGGCCTAAGCCGCAAAAACTAAACAAAACTACAATTGAGAGAAAAACAACTGCTACTGACTATTTCTTCATTATGAAGATAGGGGAGAAAACTCTCGCCAAAAAAATTAAACTTTTGCGAATAACCATTCGGTTGGCTGAAGAAGGATCAGAGGGGCAAATCACAGAGCTGCAAATATTGGCCAACTGGCGAAATTAATTATTAAGCTCCATGCCAAACATGAAGCGGGGTTGTCTAAAGTGGTGACACACCTGGTAAAGAATTTTGTGGAATGTACTGGAACATTCTTGGCGCCATCATAAGATCAAAAGGGGCGCTTTGCATTTGATGCAAGACGAAACGTGGGAAAGGTGACTTGGTGTTATTCTTCTCCATCCAACAATAGGGGTTTGCTGACTGGACATACATCTTGCTGTCAGCAAGTAACAAAAGGAGGAATCTTCTTTTAAAGGAAGAACATACATGCAGANATGTCTCAAAGTTGAAAATTAGTGATGCAGTTTTAAAAGCTGTCTCTCTCGAAACAATGGAATATTTTACAATGGATAAATTATAAACAATGGATTAATTATAAACACAGCAATGGTTAAGAATATATAAGGACGATCCCTCACGGCCATGAACTTCCTCACACCTTTAGGAAGCCACTTATCACTGACTTCAACTGCCCTAGAACCTTGACATCGGTAATAGCAAGTCTTAGAAAATATCATTTCACAGAGATGAAAATTTCTCCCGGACAAAACTTGGACATACGTTCCCTACAGAAACTGCCCGGAAGTTATGTTGGCATAAACACATTTTCGAGTGCCCCGTACTCACCACACATGTTTTGAAATTGAGATGGGCACCATTTGAGGACAATCTATGAGCTGTTCATTATAGTCAAGAGGCGCCGAAGCTGACGGTAGCAATAGTCCAGACCTTTGATGTTGTCTGAAGATCTATGGACATGAAAACAGCTTCCCTGAGTGTGACTCAGATGAGTACAGGTTTTTTTACCTTTATATTTTACTGAAAACACCCAATCATATGCATCAGATTGTATTTTTGCAAATAGTTAGAAGGCAGAGCGCGTTTACAAGTTGCGATTTCAGCTTTTAATTTTACCGTCCGTTTGCAGTCGAGGTTTTTTCTACAATAAATATAGAACGCAACATCTAAGAGTTTACAACTCTCAATTTTTCCGGTCACCACATAACGCATGGAAACCATAAATAAATTGGTCACTAAGCTTTGAAGTATAAAAATGTTAACATTCATAGTAGTGAGTGATTTTTTGTGCTGGACAGACACCCTCGATCTGTACAAAGATCTGTTGTTGTTGTTGCCGCTTATCCTCATCTGGCCTGACGAAGTCAGATCAGATCTATGAACCCATTGATCTGAATGAAATCGGAGACCAAAAGAGGAGAAGAAAAGATGTCCTCCCAGAGAAGACCAAGACAATCCAGGATATGATTGGCGAAAGCACGGTGTAGATGGCATTTCGGGCAGAGGGAGTAGGTTTTAATGCCATTAGAAAATAGTAAACCTTTCACATGGCCGGTAGGTAGGCAGGAGAGGATGGTGAAGACTCTCCTTTCAAATGGGAGATTTAAAGAAACTCAAGGCTTATTTCCTTTGTACCATTGGTGGGTCGGAGGAATCAGCCAGTCTCTGAGAGGCTGGGATTTCATTAGGGAGTTAAGTTCAAGATAGGTGAGATCGGAAGAGGTAGGGTGCGGTAGGCTGCAACCCTCTTTAGCAAGGTTGTCCGTTAAGTTGTTGCCTTCGAGACCGTGACAAGGAACCAGTTGACAAAGATCTAAATTAATACATCTTATGTGACACGACGAGTTGAATCCGTGAAAATGAATGAATATAATCTTATCTTGTTCGAATATTTGATCTCGTTGAATATTTGTACCAAACAGTTTATTTTATTTAATTGTCAATTGTGACTTCCTTAGCACACTTGTAAAATTACGCACTTGTTTTTTTGTAGTTGCAACAGACAATTTAAATCTCTCATGAAAAAAGCACCTGAAATTAAAAAAAATATTCTTTTTTCAATACTTTGCTCTGAAAAAAAAAACTACCTCGAAGTTCAATTGTGGAGCATTCACCAATCTGTTTCGTTATCATATATGGGAATGTTACTTTCAATTATATTTTAGTTTAAATGTCAAAAATTTAAAATTCAGGAAACAAAATTTATTGATCAGGGTAGAGGTGACTGGTGTCACCTTGGAGCCAAAATTTTGTGAGACAATCACCACTTCAAAGTTTCATTAGTTGAATGTTCGACCAATTCCTCATAAATCTGAACCTCTGTGGTTTCAATATTCACAAAAGGGATCATAACCCAATAACCCATTGAGAGACTTCCAGGGAAAAAAATATATTTAAAACGATCAGAAAATCCAGGCGCAAAGAGTCAAGGTGTTGACAATATTCTTGTTCATCATTAAGGCGAATTTCACCTGCTTGGCTGAACTCATTCCAACCAAAATTCTGCCTCCACGAAATGCATTTTTTCAGAAAGGCAGGACTGACTGATTTTGTCGGGATAAAATTGAGCTCGTCGCCTTGAAGTTGTAAATTAATGCCATTAAGTTTTACAAGTAAATCCGCCCAAGTCTTTCTTAAATTCTAGCAATCTGTCTCTCAGAGCTACATTTCTGTTCCAGAGTAACTCAAGCACAGAGTCGAAAAGATTCCAAAACCTATTAACAAACGCTCCTTTGGAAAGTCAGAGAATCTCGGTGTGCAGTAGCAAGCGATTGAATTCCTCATCATACACAGGTGTCTGAATAATCAATAGTTAAGAGCATTACTGTGAATTTTATTCACAGCAAATATGATATATTGCAATAACTGGTGCAAATGGTCAATGAGATTTTTTCCTACTAAATGAGGGTCTGTGAATCACGCAGTGAACAGCTAAAATATCTGGTATTTCCCATTTCAAAAGGGCGATAAACCCACTATGTCGACAAACCATTGCAGGAGCTCCATCAGTGGCAATCGACATAATATTGGCAAGAACAGTGTTTTTATCTGCAAAATAATTTTGGTCAGTATTAAAAATAGATTCCCCTTTGGTATTTACGATACCGCCCCCGTTGAGATGTTGAAACAGTGATTTATATGAAATCAATGTGCTTAAATTTGTGAATGCTCGAAATTTTTTTAAACTCTAATACTTTAGAAAATTTTTTACACCTAGTTTGTTATCAAAACTTTGGATTCTCTATTGATTTTTTTTATTGATTCTGTGCTTTGTGAAGTGCTTTAGAGCTCCTTTTCTTTTAATTTACTCAAGCAGTTGCTGATGCATTCTCTGGTTTTCTACAAGTTCCATCATTCAGAAAGGAAAAAATATTTATACTATTTTGAAATATTCAAATAAAATGCTAACATTCAGTTAATGTTTTCAAAGAAAAAAAATTATTTGTGAAATTATTTGTGAAATTATAAGTTATTCATAGTAAAAAGTCTGAAAAGGAAAAATAATTGTACTATTTTGAAACATACAAATAAAATGCTAGCATTCATTTAGTTTTTTCAAAGAAAAAAATCGTTTAATTGTGAAATTAGAAATTATTTTTTCGTAAAAAGTCAGAAAGGCAAAAATAATTGTGCTATTTTGAAACATACAAATAAAATGCTGGCATTCATTTAGTTTTTGCAAGGAAAAAAAATAGTCTAATTGTGAAATTATAAATTATTTATTGTAAAAGTCTAAAAGGGAAGAATAATTGTACTGTTTTGAAACACACAAATAAATTGCAAACATTCATTTAGTTTTTTCAAGGAAAAAAAATAGTTTAATTGAAATATTATAAATTATTTATTGGAAAAGTCTAAAGGAAAAAAAATAATTGCACAGTTTTGAAACATGCAAGTAAAATGCTAACATTCATTTAATTTTTTCAAAGAAAAAAAATTTATTTGCGAAATTATAAATTATTTAAAGTAAAAAGTCTGAAAGAGAAAAATAATTGCACAATCTTGAAACATACAAATAGAATGCTAACATTTATTTAGTTTTTTTTAAAAAAAATTAGTTCAATTGCGAAATTTATGAATTATTTATCGAAAAATGTCAGAAAGGGAAAAATAAATGTATTATTTTGAAACTTACAAAAAACGTGAACTTTCATTTAGTTTTAGTTTTTTCAAAGATAAAAATAGTTTAATTGTGAAATTATAAATTATTTATCGTAAAAAGTAGTTGCCTTTTTCAGTAAAATTCCTACTTTCCTACTTTCCTACTTTCGTTTGTCTATCAAACCCGCATGACACATTAGAAAATACTAGGTGAAAATGTTAAAACTTTTTCATTAATTTGTTATATCGTTATAACTATATGATGCATAAATATTTTCAGCTCTCAATTACGCTTAAACTATTTTAGTAATATAAATTGGAAAAAGAAGCACCGGAATTATTTAGTAGAAAGAACCAAAATCATTTTGTTTCCGTTGAAAAAAAATGAAGCAACACCTGTCAAAAATCAATTTGTTTTCGTTTAAGATATGAATAAGATAAGGAGAATTATAATACTTGAAAAAATAAGTTGCTGGCATACATTAGTAAATACAAATATTAAAATTCAGTTCATTTCACATATGCTTTTAATTTCTTAATTAAAAAATAACAATTTTAAAAGGGCGATTGCTCCTGTCTAACTATGTTCAAAAACTTTTTTATTCATTTATTTATTTCTACTATGTTCTACGTATTGAATTGAGAAAATGATATTTTTGAATTAGTAAAGGCAAAATTTTTATTTTTGTTTTGATGTATAGGTTTTTGTTTAAGGTTTGAAATGCAAAGCGATAAGGTCACATTAAGCACCAGTTTTTCAATTTTTGTTGTTAAAATTGAAAGAAAAGAATTATAATTACTCTCATCTTGTGATACGAAAAATCCTTCCTTCGGCCTTCGTTGTCTAATAGGCTTCATTTTTCAAGCAATTTAAATCTTGATTTTTTAGCAGACAAATACTGTCTCAAAATGAAGAGAGATATGAAAACTTTCTTCTCTAGGTTATGCTAGCATTTTCATTACATAGATTATACAATTAAAAATGCTATAAAATCTATTTAGAAAATGTTGAGTTTGAGAAAAATTGTTTTTAGATAAATTACTTATATAGGCTTTGACATTTACTGTTCAGTCGAATTTTATCCTGCTGTATTGTAGGTAAGGCTAACAGACCTTGAAAATTACATGTAACAGACTCAATACATGCTTTTACATCATTCGGAAATGATCTCCTTAAAGAGTCCTGTAATGCAATGGCTATACTTTCTGAGTCAAACCTTCATATGTTGTTAAAGGTCTCTGGTAGAACCTTACCTATGAGAATGAGGCAAAGGAAATTCATTTTATTTTAGTAGTTATTGATAGCTAACATGTCTGGATAGATAAGTTATATATTTTAAGCCATTGCTTTCCTTTTATACAGCTCTGTTGAAATATAAAAAAAAATAAATGCAACATTTATAGATATGAATAATTTAATAGCCGAAGCCTATTAGACTTATTCTTTCAATAAATTTCTGTAATACTTTAGTAACGTTATGATTAATGCAGCAAATAAAGTGAATAAATAATTATGATTATTTATTCAGATATAAAGCTACACTTGTTTATTCAATTTTTCCATCCATTAAAATCTTGATTTGGAGTTAAAGAATGAAATTTTGTATTTCAGTTGCTGCTCGGGTCAATAATGAGTTCTATTTTTGTGTCCAAAAAACTATTTTCTAATTTATTTTATAGACATGATGAAAAGAAAACGTATTAAATTAAATGGTAGTGATTATAATTCGAATGGCAAACATTCTGGTTTACTCGTAGTTTGTTAAGTTTAAAATAAAATACTGGAGTTATGTTATTCATTACTTGATTAATAAAAATGACCACTTTATACTTTTCGAATTCTCATTTCAAATTTTTGCATTCTGCAAAAAACCTCCTTATATATTTGTTTTAGTTATTTAATTTTTTGGATTTTTACAAGGAAATATTATTTTGTCCCACTAAAAAATTCACTATTTGTCATGAGCATTACGACTAAAATATATCTCAGGTAAATAAGATCTTTTAAAAACAGAGGATAATTCATAGTAACAAATAACTATTTAGAAAAATTATATCGAAGTTTTCGAAGATACTGATTTCAAATTATTAAGTCCAGCAAAGCATTGCATAACTATACTAAGCATTACTATATTATAAAGCTAGTGCATTACTATAAACACAAAAATTTAGGCATTTCTTAAGTTCATAGCTATAAATAATTAATGAAAGATTTAACTTTTTTTGTTTATAGATCCGTATGATCTAAAACACACTCAATTTGACGATGTAATTTCAAAATGAAGTGCCATTTCAAAATTATTCTACAAATTAATTATATTTAAAATTAATTTTAAGCACTTATTTATTGATCAAATGGCTTGAATACCTAGATATAAGTTTTGAAAAAACTTGAAAACTCAGAATAAATATAATTTTCTATTTAATTAAATGTTTTCGTCATTAACAGATTCGTTAATGAAAATTATTTCATTCATCTAAATTCACAAGTGTGTTACATATTTGTCATTGGGGTATAGGATTATAAATTTTAGTAAAAGAATAATTGTAGTTTAACCAATCATTAAAAAAATATGTAGAGAAACGTGACGTAAGACATTGGAGCAGCAAATTTTAAACTCGTTATATTAGTTAGACAATAAAAGTCAAGTGTTCAAAACTTTCTCTACCCTCCCTCCATTTTGGGAGTAATAAGGTTGAATTTTATGAAAAAAAAATGTATTTTTAGCATTGGAAAGAACTAAGTCGGAAAAATGTGCTTATCTGGAAGCTGTATTCTACAAAACTGCTTTTTAGAGTAGGTTTCTATGCAAGAAATGTTCATTGAAAGATATGTTACAGTTCTTTTTTTACAGTAATAGGTATGATTGTTTTTTGTATACAGAAATGTTTATTGAAATTTTTCATTTTTGTCATTGATTTGTTTTAAAATTTATTATATATTTTGTAGTTTGTATCACTAGACAATATGGTTGAAAATGGTGGAAATAATTTACCATTAATTCTTTTTTTTACCAGATTTACATTTAATTAAAAATTTTCCAAGATGAAGAAAAGAAAATTTTCGGAGAGGGTTATAATATAGAATGTCTCATTCGAGTTTTTCTATATTAACTCATAGCGTATAATAGATATCTTTATTGGTTTTAAGACACAAGAATCGTTTTTTTACGAAGAGTTATAAAATGTCAATATTCCAATAAAAAAGTTGTTTAGTATCTAATTTTTGAAAGAAAAACTAAAAAATCAATATATACCCGTTTCTCTTATTAAAAATATGAATAAATAATGAAGCAATTTTCATATAAATAAATTTTTAACTTTTGTCTCATTCAAATAATAATGTTAAGGGGTAAGACTTTGGTAAGTTGTATTTTCGATATTTTTATGCTTCATAAAAATTGAAAAATATTTATTTAGTTTCTATATTTATAATCAGTCAGTACCGAGAAAAATAACTATGCATATTTATAGAGAGAAATATGCATAGGCTAAAATTTTATTTTGCCATAAACTTTTAAAATTAAAACTTTAGTTAAAACAAGAAATCCTACATTTTTTTAATTTTTGTGGCTTATCATAAATCAATGCCCTTTGACTAAACTAAGAAATTTTTATATTTTAAGTATCATTAATTATCATTAATTTTAAATTTTAAATATCAAAAAATTACGTTTTTAAAGTGCAAACTATAACATTAAAAGAATTGGGTGTGTTATATATTTATATCTCTTTAAGTTGTTTTAAATAATATTTCTGCCAAAACAGGAGCAAAGAACGTGTGGGTACTACGCTCGAAGAGAATAGTATTTGTATAGATCTTTTTCGCAGTTACAATATTAATAGTCTACTTTTGATATGAGATGAATATTTTTGGATAAATCGTCGTAGGAAGGCATTGGCCCATATTGGGCTGTCTGGCCGATTATGATGATGATGAATGTTCTTCAATTACATATTTTGCGGTATATTTCAATATTAAATCACAAAAAAACAATTTTCTCAAAATTATAATCCTAGTTAACATAGCCAGATTAATTTTTTAATAACATTAAACCATGAAATTAACGATACGAAATTCCAAAATTACATCTGTTTATAAAAGGCTAATTGTTTAACTGTGCAATAAATTTCAATTGCGTGTATCAGAGATAAAAGTCGATAATGAATTTTCAAGTTTATCATTAACTTTCACTCACTTAAATTGCAGACTTAAAAATAGTTTTGGTAGTAAGAGAAAACGGAATTTGCTTTAAATCAGACAAAAAATTACAAAAGTGTTTCTAAGGTATTAGCAAATTTTAAATGTACCCATTATCATTACTTTCAATGCAGTTAAAATATATTAAATCTAAGGATTTACTAGTCGCAACTTCATAAATTATTAACAAATTATATATGAACTAAATGTATTGCTAAATGCAACATTTTAAGTTTATTTTTGTCTGATAATTTAAGACTAAAAGTTCTTCACCTAAAAATTCTTTTTAAACTAATAACTCCTCATCTCACATGAAAAACCTCATGTAATAATATAGTTTAATACTGGTAAAAAATTATGGAATCAGCATGCTCGTATTTTAATCGTAAAATTTTACGAAAGAGAAATTCTGTTTTGTATTACAGTATTATTTACCAAATCAATGTTATTAAATAAATATTGTTATACTAATGTAAAAATTACGCTGTAATTTTCAGGGTAAAAATGGGTTTTACAGATGCTACACTCAGGAATTTTTGCAGAATTTTTTACACTGTATATTTCTATGGCGGAGACAAAAATTTGTAGCATTTAGAGATAATTGAATTTTCAATGAAAAGTGCAAAGAATAAACATATTACTCTAACCAGAAATACTTATTTAAATATATCAGATTATTTAATTCCTTTATTTAAGAATCTTTTTGTTGTTAGACGAAACTATTTGTATCGTTTTTCTTTTTTTATAAAGAAACTGAACAACTCAAATATTTCTTGTCTGCAATAATAAAATAAAGAGTTTGTCTGTGTGAGCATCTTTTTTATAATTCAAGAATCGCTTGTTCTATCATCCTAAAATTTTGACATATTTTACATCCGATTTTAATTAATTTGTTCGGAAGGGCCGTGAGTAAAAAATGGAAATATTTCATTCGCTTAGAACTCGCCGTTGATAAAAATGACACTGCTTCCAAATATTTTAAAGATTTCATCAGTGATATTTTGCTCTCATTAAAAAAAATATTTTTTATTCTCTATATGAGATGAACTTCATGATCTGCATGAACCTGATAGCCTTAGCGGATCACGTCTCCAAACTAGTATTCCTAAAGTTATATGAAAACTCGTGTTTATTTGTTTACGTTATGCTTTAAAAATACAATTCTATAAAACTTAATCATTTAAAATCAGCATAATTGAAAGAAAAAAAAGTTATGTATTTAAAGTGAAAACTAATGGAGAAACAGAACTAATTTGTAAAGGAAGGTACTAATTCGTAAAGGAAAAGTCCTTTTGTAGAATCGGGACTCACTTAGTTTATGAAACTCCCGTTTCTGATATCATGATGATGCTTAATTAGTTTTAATAGTTTTAGCTAAATTCCTTTTCATATTGTGCTAATAGAGGATCCTAATATTTTATATAAAAGACATACATTTAAAAAAAAAATTAACTGGTGAATTTAGACAAAATGGATGAATTAAGGAATGAATTAAATACTTTTGATTTGTAATTACTGAAAAATTGTTGCTCTCATTAAAAAGAATCTCAAAAATATTATTTTTTTCTCTCTCTTATATTGTCAAAAATTTCGGATAAAATTACAGTATAAAGTTCCGGCACTTTAGGTTCTTTATCCGTAAAATCTGACTTCACGGTAAAATATTATAGCGTAATTTTCACAGTAATATAGATTTAATGAGAGTGATTCAGTGATTTTACAGCAACTACCACTGTAAAAATTACAGTACATCAGATTTTTCTTCTACAGCATTCACCGGTAAGATTGGATTTTACGTTAAAAAGTATCTGCACCGAGTGCTGGTTCTTTTTACCGTAATTTGATCTGGAATTTTTTACAGTGTTTCTTGAATCCACATAGCGATTTTCGTTCTTACGCAATTGAAAAGAACAAACCATTTAAGAAAATTATTACGCAAAAAACATTCGAGCACGCACTGACTTATTTTCTGAGATCAACTTTTTTTAAACGTTTCAGAACAATCATCATACATATTAAAAGCAATCTTAATTGTCTCGATTTTAATCCTAATTCTTTACTGGTTATTATACATATCGATAATATTATTTTATTCATGATTGAAGCATGAAAATTTCAATTACAACATGTTATATTAAGTAGTTGGATAAATAACTTAGATTTTTAGACTAAGATTATAACTATTAGATCTACTAAGATTTTTGGACTAGATTATAATTTTATTGACGAAAAATCCTGTGTAATATCGATCCTGTTATTTTTATGGGTAAGAAAAATAACGTGTATTACTCTTGACAGTTTTTTTGGCAAAACAACTGGAAAAATTTTTTGTAGAATGAAATTTTCCTCAATAACCTGGATATAAAATGACCACATTTATAGAAAAATAAATTTTGTTTATCCAGAATATTTTGTGGGGAGAGGGATCCTATTCAGAATGCAAAATATCGCGTTTCTAATTGGCTAGCACATTTTAAAGGGACTCTTCAAATCCGTAAGTACGTAAAAATTTGACTTAATCTCAAATATTCTAATGCAGTAGTTTTAATTTTTCAGACTATGCATAAAACATATAAATTTCTGGTTGAAGTATAGTGCGCATCAACATATGTGTAAATGTATGATAAATTCATGTTATATTCTTGAAATCCCAAAAATCTCTTAATCAAAATTTAATAAATTTTTGTTTGAATTATAGTACCTGACGAAATATTTATAAATGTACAACCCGACATTGTCGGCTAGCATGATCATCTTTATTAGAATATTTTTTGAACTGATCTTTGTCATCTGAACTTTAGTATTAACCAAGAGAATCTCTATTTAATTTTTTTTCTTATATTTTTACCTCTTCTCTAAGCCTAACAATTTCATTTTTTAAATTATTATGTTAACCAAATTTTTTCACCGACTACCTATTACCCGCAGCTTTGCCCACTGGGATGTATTTTGAATTCAATCTATGTATCACAATCTGTAATCTATATACCGTAATCTAACAGCAGCTGAATATGAAGAATTTCTACGATCTCCGGATCACGAACTTAAGGAAATGGTAGATTAATTCACCGAGTGCAGCTTTGTCTGAGTGCGTAATCTTAATTGTATATTCACTTTATTTGATGTATTATCCTTTGCCTTATTAAAGTATTATACAAATTCCAATAAACGAAATTGAGACAATGTGATTAAACATCACATTTATTTTCATATTTTATCAGAAGTATATAAAAGGGAAACAATTGCAGAAAGTGTATAACCTACCATTAAAGAAGTCAATCATATACCATAAAAAATGCAGCTCCTCGGCCTCGTTCTCATATCGAGTTTGGCATTCTTTTGGGTAAGTATAATAAAAAAAGCAGTTTAATGGCTTTATTTTCACCATCTGATATATTTGTTTAGGACATTCAATCAATGCAATAACTCTTTTCTAAATTGAGGAAGTGATAGGAAGTTAAAAATTTGGTAAACTATTAATTTAAAATTTTATATATTTGTAACTATCAGCAACTGTTTTCGACTATTAAAATGAAATGGAATGTATAAAATATAAAATGATAAAAGATAATAAAAATTAAGTAAAATTTATTTTTGCATGGAATTATCTTTGGATATATGAATTTTATAATTGCGTGTAAAAAGTCTTCTATTCTCTCAAAAAGTTCTTGAAGTATGGCGAAATACGCAAAAAGTAAAATTATCATTAAGTTATCCACACTTTCGAGTTATCTCCTGACCAAACTTTTGGGACCATATTTCCCAGATTGCGGCTACTCCCTATATTTTAGGGGTCAGAAATCTGAATCCTTAAAAAAAAATATGTTTATTCAGAGAAAGTACGTTTTGTGTCTGATTTCGAATCTTAAAATATTGTCTGATCAATCAATTAACGTCTGATCAATTAATCGATCAATCAATTAACACTTAACAAATTTGAGGTCACCCCTTCGAACCTTTGAGATTGAGCCCTAGAACGTGAAGATCGATTCTTTAGCGGAATGGGCCAAATCACCACAGTCCTCAAACTGTATTTTTTTGTAGATATTATGCACTTTATTTTTAGCTGGATCAGATCATTAGATCAAACGTTCCTCAGAGTGGTCCGTTTACTATTTTTTTTTGTTTTCTGTAAAAAGAAATGTTCGAAGAAGAAATTACGACAAAAGACAGAAAGAAATTCATAAATGTAACGCAAATATAATATACAAGAAAATTATTACAAGGAAATTAATTAAGTCCATTGTTCTTTTTAATAATTAGTATTAGTATTATATCATCCTTTCCAGAGGCTTTATGATATTCGATTAAACTAAACATATTTTTAGTTCATTCTATCGAAATAAAAATTAATTATATCCAGTTTTATTAGGCATTATGCAATCAACATTATTTACCTGTAATTAACTCTTTCGGTAGGTTGTAAAAAACTATTTACGCAGTACCTATGGTAGGTATTTTGGTACCGATATTAGTATAATTAGCATATATGGCAACGTTGCTTTAAAAAAGTAACGAGTAAAAGTACAAGTATTTTTTAAAAAAGTAACGAGTAAATAGTGAAAAGTTCCTATTTTAAAAAGTAACGAGCAAAAAGTACAAGTGAAAGTACAAGTACTAAACAAACAAAGTAACGATCTAAAAGTACATTTCTAGGAAATCGAAAATTCAAAGTAATCTAAAATTTTATTGAATAATATTCTTATGTTCTTTAATGTTTTTGCAAAATTTTTGTTATTTATTTAATTACTTTTAATTTTGAAAGTTATGGACATTAATTTATTTTTAAATTTGGAAGAATATTATAATATAATTTTATAATATAATCGTATAATATAATTTTAATATCTAACTTTTTATGGATTTTCACGAAAAAGAAATTTTATCTATTGATTTTAATTTTTAGTTTATTACTTTTATTTATTTAAATTACCATTGATTTAAAATTGTTTTACTCTATAGAAACGCATTTTAAAAGCACAAACATAAATAAAGCAATCATGGAGTTTCAGATAGCTTTGTGATCTTTGAGCTAGTAAAAAATAATTGAATGTGCAGTATAAGTTGAAACAGAACAGTCTACAGTTTTATTTGTAACAGTGGCTAATGCTGAAGCCATGCGAGAAAATCATTTTCCCAACATTTCTGCCTAACGGAATAATTAAAATTTGTATACGAATTTTAGCATCAGCGGCCAAATTAATACCTTCGAGTTTTCAAGAGTTAAAATAGTAATTATAATAGTTTTCAATAGCACAAATAGTTCTGTAGTTCTTAGAGATTTGACTGGGCGTTGCTTGACAAGGTTGGGCAAAAACATAATTTTAGTAAAAAATGTACTAGGTAAAAATGCATTTAGTAAAAAATGTATTAAGACAAAAATGTATTATTAGTGAGTTCAAAAAGAAAATTGAGCAACGTAATAACAAAATCCAGCATTTTTTGCTTAAAATGTATTAAATAAATGCATAAAACTCGAAAATGAATGAAAATAATTTGCTAATTAATATTTTTATTCATTTTGCAAAATAATTGCATTTCGAAAGTGGTGTCACTGAGTCTGCTGCGAGAATTTCTCAGAACGTGCTTAGCCACGCTAAATAAGCGCTCCGCGGGAGTTCAAGGTATTTAAACACGAAGTTAGCTGTGAATGCATAAATATTGCACATTAATTTAATAAATTAAAAAAAAAACATAAAAAAATTGTTTAATAAAATTTTTTTTCTTTTTTTTTTAGAAAGCTTACCGAGTTTTAGAAAAAAGTAATGATTTCATTCGACATTTCCGTTACAGATACTTGTACTTTTTCCCTAAAAAAGTAACGAAAGTACAAGTAAAAGTACTGAATTTAAAAAGTAATGAAGTACAAGTAAAAGTACGTACTTTCTACTTGTACCGGCGGTACAAGTAACAAAAGTAAAAGTACTGCAATATATATGATAATTAGTATCTATTGGAAAAGCTAATTAGTGCGAAAAATTCCGTATCGAATTGTGGTTACAAGTACCGACACTCATTATTTTTATAGTAATATTATTCATTATTCATTATTTTTATAGTAATATTTATTTAATTACTACTTTTCAGAGATTTGATTTATTGATGCAAAGAAACACGTGATTTCATAAACCCTTTTAGATACTAGTTTGAATACGTCATCCACGAAAATTATCACCATTGCCAAATTATTAACGTTAATTTTACTTGTGATTAGCTAACTTTGAATTTGAAAGATATGTAATTCGTAAAATTGTATGATAAAGCTAATTTTTGATTTTTTAAAGCTGAAGGCTAGCAAATCACTCAAAATATATAGCATATACCATATCCCATGAAAAATCTTTCTTTTAGTGGAAGAGCAGATGGTTGGAGGAATTTATTAAATAAAAAGTTCAGTGTGCCGCGTCTTTGAAAGTATACTCACCAAAATTGGTGCGGATCAGTTCAGAATTGCGAATTTTCAAGGTACATAATAATTCTTACAAGTTAGTATTTTGAGAAAAATATTTTTTAAAAAAAATCAGTTTTTGAAATTAAAATAATGTTTAGAGATCTCTTATTCTCGGAAATCGATGGTTTTGTTCCACCAACTGTATTTATAGGCACAGGTTTAAAAAATTAAATAAATTAAGCTTGAATTTCTCTCATCAAGCCACTAAATTAATTTTGCAATCTGAGTTAATGAAATGAATAGTTATTTACTAATACTGTGGGAAATGAAACTGTCTACTTATATTCCGTAATACAAACATCATTGTAAGAATACTTGCTACCACACAACTTCAGACACACTTTTAAAAAAAAAATATAAATAGCATGTAGTGTGGTGAACAAGCGATGATTTTTTTGCATGAAAAAAAAATTTGAAATGATATTTTAATTTCATTTTATTTCTGATATATTTTCTCAAGACTGCTGACGCTAGGTGTTCTAGGAACAGTCAATGCAAAGATGACGAACGCTGTATCAATACTATATTTGAAGGAGAGTGTATAAAAAAGGGGACAATAGGTAAATATAATAACCTCCATACAAGGTACCTAATCACGCACAAAGACTTTTGATTTCTTCCTGCACTTAATTGAAATGATATTTGTATCAATCAAAGCAAGTAAAATGCAGGACAAATCGTGATAAAACGAAAAATCTAAAATTTTTTTATGTTTTCTGTTCAATTGATGAATAACAAAATAATACTACTGTAGTATGTGTTTTAATTTTAGATTGATGAAAAAACGAAATGCTGAGATTTCTCTTAGAACATTTTGAATTTATACTTCTTATACGACTTCCAACAAGGTTGCGTTAAACGTTTAAAGCTACATTTTTATTGGCCGGGAAATCACGTGGTAGGATCCAGTTTTCCCTCATTCATTTCCGTTTTGTTTTGGTACTCACTAGCATAAAAATAATAAAAGTCATAAAAGTATTCGCGATCGCAACGAACTATAGGGGGCGTTGTTGTATGAGACGCTTACCTGCGATTTCCATATGAACCGTCATTCAGTTACTCTGGAGACGTCGTTAATGTAGCGTGTAGCATTGCAACGTTCCTTCTTTAATGTGGCTTATTAAATTTAAAAAAGAAAAATGCTTGATCTTCTTTCTTGTACAACCGAAAACAAAATGGTATCTCTTTTTATTAGAGAAGGAATATCCAAAACACATCGGAAAAATATTTGCACATAAACAGAAAAAAATATGTATATTCTTATAAGAGTTAAAACCTAATGCCCGAGAAATAGTTTTACTAAATTTAATGATATAACATGAAAGGCCTATTTAAACTTTACATTCCATAGTTTTAAGAATCATATTACTTCAAAAATTAAAATGAACAAAAAGTATACATAAGCCTCATAATTTTATGAAATTTAATTTAGTAAAAAAAGTTTTTTGACAACAATTTTTATCAAAAAATTTCAAGTTTCAATAAAAATCATTATTTAGAAACTAAAAAACGTAAAATAAAGAATGCTTACGATACAAAGCAAAAAAGAAAAAACCAATTCTAAAAATTCCTTACATTAAAATAAACAACTTTCATTTTTTTTCTTTTTTGATTCATAATCGGACGCAGAAAACCATTCTATAGAAAACTATCATCAAATAAGAAAAAAACTACTTAAAAGTAAAATTTTTTATTTTATAAAAATTAACACTTACCTGCTTTATAAATCAGAAGAATTCCAAAATGATTTGTTCTTCGATTTTTGTTACCATTTTTTAGTGCTACGAAAATGCGTCTTTGGGATTTGCCAAAAATAGAACAAGATGCAATTTTATTTTTTCAGGAGCGAAATATTTTGCCTATTGTCCACCAAAATCCGATAAACTACTTTGATTTTAAATAAAGTGTTTCATTTTATGATTTGACGCAAAAATTTTAGGTGTAGAAAGGCGGCACTTAAAAACCGCCAAATCTGTAGCTGCTGTGGCGTTAATCCATAGTTATCGAATTTTTATTCATACTTTTCTGAATCATATTACTTGAAACATAAGAATATGCAAGAAGTATACGTAAACACATAATGTTATACCATTTATGTTTTCGAAAAAAGTATTTTGACAACAAATTTTATCAAAAAATTATAAACTATAAAACGGAAAATAAAGAATTCTTAAGATAAAAATGATTTTAAGAATTCTTTACATTGAAATAAACACTTTCATATTGTTTCTTTTCTTATTATTCTTATATATTTCTTAATCAGACGTAAAAAACCATTCTGCAGAGAACTATCATCAAATAAGAAAAAAAAATTGCAAGCTAATTTTTTATTATTAAAATCATAACACTTACCTTCTTTATAAATCCGCAGAGTTCCAAATTAAATGTTCTTTGTTTGAAAGTTTTATTTTCAAATAATATGTATATAGATTATCCCTTTATTACTTTTAGTTAACGTACCACACATCAAAATTTTATAATTGTAAGATCTCGTTATGAATTTGAATATGTAGCTTAAAAACAGAACAGCTGATTTCTAGTTGAAATTATGTATTCTTTCAAAATTAAAAAATACTTACCAGGAAAACGATAAAAAATTCATTAATCATCAGCACAAATGACACTATTTCAAGTAATTTGGTTGACTCTTTATTGTTGTTTTCTGAATTATCTAGATACAGAAATATATACAAATATATTTCTGTATCTATAACAAAGAAGAAAATTCTATAACTATTGCAGTTCTTGACATTCTGAATTCACATTTATTTATTGGAATGACGAAAGCAATGTTGACTTCATTTTAATTTGTAATGAATTGAAGACAGAAAAAGTTATTTTACCGTAATATACACATCTGTAACAGCAAGTGATCACCAAATTGTAAATTATGTTGTTGGTAATAGAAAGGTAAAAATTATGGAGAAATTGTTCTTCAAATGCTTGGCGTGTTCTGCATCAATGTTTGGCATGCACTGGATAGTTTATCAAGTTCTTCAGCTTTTCCTTTGGGAAATTTTTATTTTTATTTGCTGCTAAGAAAATGGCATAGAAAATTTTCATGGAACTAAATGAAAACGTGATAAATTAATGTCTGATATTTACAGGCTCCCGCTGGAGGGCGTACTTGAGCGTTGCGATCGCGAATTGTTTTTCAATAAATATTTTTTTAGTTTGTTTTGATACACATATAATTTAATAGGGTAGTATTTTTTATTTTCAAATTTAGTGGATAACAATTGTAAAAAATGAGTGAAAACAATCCCACGGACAATTCGACAGATTTAAGGTTATGTCAAGGTACGTCTCTTGCGAATATCAATTGATTGTTAGGTTTTCTCTTCTGAAATTAGATTATGACGTATTCGCATACATTATTAATACAAATACATTTTCCAGGGCGAGCCGAAGAGGCAACTACAAGCACTTCCACTGGTTCAAGAGGTCCACGAGGGAAAAATGCACAACATTACCGTGATTACAGAACACGGAAGAGAGCGGAACAGGAAAAACAGTCGTTGAATAGAACTAGTGATCCTTCTACGACTGCTGATTCATCTACAATTAACGTCGCAGGTTGCGAAGTTTAACTTCTTCCTCGCGGAGGAACTCCACGCACTATTTTTTTTTATTTTACAAACATTCGTCTAAAATCAACAAACTTAAACACAATCGGTTGTCCTCCGATCAAGCTAGCTAGCTAAGAGTCAGAAAGGGTCAGAACCAGTTCTTTATCTGACGGAGAATATTTCCTTATCAAATATATATTCAAATTATATATTCAAATATATATTACGAATATTCAAATCTTTCTTATACACTGCTCGAAAGCCCGACAGGATAGCTGGTAAGGCGCCTAACCAATGGTCTGTAGTGTAAGCCTTGAGTGCAGCTTTCAAGGGTCGGTGTCATTGTTATTACTTTGGGGACGGTAAGGTCAGGATCGAGCTCTTTTGATGACCAGGAGATGTGCTACAGTTTTGAAAAGTATACTTTCGAACTGATGACCCTGATCTTCCGTTATCACTCAAGGTGATTCAAATCAAGCTATCCAGGTTTTAAAGAAAGCACAGTTTCCACCCATATAGTATATCTGTCGATCATTGTCAAGCAGTATGAAAATCCTTTAGATGGTGGTAATGGGCCAACGATGTCAAGTTGAATAGGGTAAAAGCGTTTCAACGTTATTGGGGTCCCGCAGTGGACTGATCGTTAAGACGCGGTTCCCAGCAGATCACCGAAGTCAAGCATCACTGGCTGCGGTCAGTGTGTGGGTGGGTGATCACTTGGATCAGCCTGCGTAGGGACCGAGGGTGTGCGGTATTGGTCCTCGTTTAGTTGTTCTACCGTAAAGTGCTCGACTTCGCGTGCTGGTCGTCGGGCTACCGATGCTGGGGTGCCATCACTTCTGCAGAGGATTAAAATTGTGATGGCATGTCTTCGGATCATCCTGAGGGATGTTTCCCAGACAGTCGCCAATAGCCCATTGTGCAGCTCTAGTGCGACATAAATTAACTACAACAACAACAAATCAACTTTATTGGGAAATTAAAAATAGGAGATTTAGTATGCTTAACTATTTTTGATTTTTAACATGGAATTCAATGTCTAGACCACATATTACAATCTTTTTAAGGTGGGCTAAATAAATCTATTATAAATTAGTAGAACTATCATAATATAAAATAGAGTACGTATCTGGAACATTTACTTCTTCAAAATATAAATTTTGAGGCTTCTTGATTAAGCTGTTTAAATTGTTGACATCTCCCAGAGCAATTGGCTGTTTCACTGTAATTTCTTGGATTTGGCATGTTTATAGATGACACTCTTGATAAAGCACCTGCAGTTGTTATAGTGTCAGAACCATTTAGGTGTCGTATATCTGTTGCAAACTGCGATATAAAATCTAATTGATGAGCATGTTGAGGTAAAACCTATCTATCTTCTGCTTAAATGCGTAGGTGAGCGGTTTGTGATCCGTAAACAAAACATTTCGAACTTAGAGCATGTACCTTAATTGTTTGATTTTGCGACAAGTAACTCTCTATCATTAAGTGCTATAGCGTCTTACAGTTTCGTATAACTTGTTCGAAAAAAAAAATTGCTAACGTCTGAAGGTGTTCGTTTTCTGTTTGAAATAAAGCTCCACCAGTAGCGAAATCTAAGGCATCTAAATTTGCAACTTGCATTACTAAATTTGCATCTGTGTTAGGATGCGCAAGCAGCATAATGCTCGCTAAACGTAGCTTGCAGTTTTGAAACCCGCTTATGACCTGTTCTGACTAGTTAATCATAAGATTTTCATTACGCTTAGAGCCTTTCAAAAAATTGTTTAAATGAGTTTGGTAATGAGCTGAGTTGTTGTTGTTGTAGTTGTAGTCAATTTACAATGGGCTATTTGCGATGGTCTGGGAAACATCCCTGAGAATGATCCGAAGACATGCCATCACAATTTTGATCCTCTGCAGAGCGAATGGCACCCCCGCTTCGGTAGCCCGACGACCTGCACGCGAAGTCGAGAACTTTACGGTAGAACAGCTTGACAAGGACCAATACCACTCACCCTCGGTCCCTACGCAGAGTAATCCAAGTGGTCACCCACCCGCACACTGACCGCAGCCAGTGATGCTTGACTTTGGTGATCTGCTGGGAGCCGTGTCTTAATGATCAGTCCACTGCGGGACGGTAATGAGCTGAGCGATGTTGGAAACGACGAAAAAATTTAGAAGTCCGAGAAATCTTCTCAATTCCTTGATTGGTTTTGGCTGAGGGTAACATAAAATAGGGTCTACTTTATCGGGTAATGGTTTGGTGAAATGGTTAGGCTACAAGAAAGTTTTGGGCGTTTTGGGTTGCATCAAAAAATATATCGGAAACCTTTAGAAGTTTACAACAAATGCTACAAGTAAGTTTTGGGTGTTAAATACAGCAGCAAAACTTCAAAATTTCTTTTATAACTTTCTTAGCTTTCTCTTTGATAGGCGTGTGAAAACGTTTTTGATAAAAAGTTATGTAATAAAGAAGTTTAACAAATGATAATGACAGCATAATTATTCTCTTAATATTTGAATTTTAAACATAAGTGATAAGAACCTGAAAAACACCAGAAATGTTTTACCTGCCTCTACTCTATACAAAACGTTTTTTCTTATGTTCAATATGCTATTTTTACTCTTCTCTTATTTATGCCCTGAACTGAAGGTGTATAAGTGTATGCCCTGAACTGAAGGTGTATTTAGTAAGATAAGACTAATTACAGAGGAAGTATAATTTCCACACCATCAAAATAGGTGGTAAATATTAAACTTTTTATACAGACTAGAAGACTCCACACCCTGATCGCTTCGCTCACCAGTCTACAGGATCATCCATCATTGTTCTTGTTTACTCTCAAAAGTCAATTATTTCCACACAAAAAAGAACACTTTTACACAGTATACAAATATTGAATTTTACAAGTTTTACACAAGAACATTTAACTAATATATTAATGGAAACGAAATTAACGATCACCTGCATTTGTTAAATAGACTGTTTATAGTTTATCTGTTTATAGTGTAACTGTTAGATAGACACCTGCATTTGTTAGTAGAATAATTTGTTCTTGAAGAAAAAAACTTAACTCAAGGAATACATGCTATGTTAACCAATATGAAGAAATAAATGAGAATTAATGACAAACTATTCAAATAGGTAACGGGTTTGCTCAGAAGCACTACTGCAATTACGTAGTACAAAAATTCTATCTACAAGTCCTGCTGTGCCTGGAGTTTAAGTATGATTTCATAAAAAGAGCACTTTATTTTTCCGAAGTTGTAATTCAGTTCTGACGTTTTCTAGCTTGCAAAAATAAAGATGGATATTAAAAAAATAATTTTTTGGATTTTAACTGAGTTAAAACCGAAGTTATTTGACTTGCGCACGATAAAATAAATTTTAAGTACGATTTACCTGGAAATAACTGCTCTTCAACACTTCTCAATTTTTCATGATTATAACAAATACTACTGTTTATAATCAGGATGAAGATGGTTTCTTTCAGCCGTAATAACGAAATTACAATTGAAGAAGAGCTCAAAAAAGTTAATATAATTAAGTAAGTGTATTTACAGAGTATAATTAATGTTACAAAAACTATTGGGTGTGAAGATTTTTGTCGCACGGTGAACCTTGATTTCGGTTCGACAATTTTTCATCCGGAAGTTTATTTTAAAGCAACATCGAATTTCGAATATGTACATTTCTCTTATACTAGTTGTAAAAATAACACATTTTAGTCGGTTTAGGTGTTTCTGTGATTATTTATTGTATTGATCAACAGGAAGGAAGAGATTTTGATATAGTATTCTAAGAAATTATTTAATAAAAAGTAAAAAATAATGAGGTTTGAAGCTCATGCGTACCTTCAAAAACAACATAGGGGGCAAAAAACTATAAAAACGACCCTTACGGCACTTCTAGCGTTAAGTCTTTAAAAATACTTGAACTAAATTATCTAATATTAACTTTTATTTACTCCCTCGTACTTCGTGCATATTTTTCAACTATCGACCGTAAATTTAATTTTAAGTCTTACAGTTCTTAAAAGAATTCAGAGAGAAAGAAAAAAATACCTAAAATTGAAATAGTTTTCGAACATATTGGAATTTTGAAAAATACTTGTGTACTTCGTGTCTTTAATAATGAAAGAAATTATTGCTGTTCTAAATTACACTGTCAGAAATTAATATTTAGTAATGAACGTTTAAAATGCCGACCGGCTGTGAAGGGGGCAGGGAACTGTCCTTGCATCAGAAAGGTCCTGGGTTCGAATCCCGGGCAAGGCATGGATGTTTCTTTCTCTCTCTGTGTTCTCTATATCCTTTCTCCTTTGTGTGTGAATGTGACCCGCCCTATAAGCGGGTTGTGGTTGTGTGAAAGACGTGGCAATTCGAACTCCTTTCCATAGATGGCGCCACTGAAAAACTGGAACAACCCCACCCCACTGCCTAAACAGGCATACAACAAAATAAATAAATAAGTAAATAAATAAATAAATAAATAAATAAATAAATAAATAAATAAATAAAACATTTAAAATGCAGCTAGAGATGCGCGCGCGTGTGTGTGATCTACTTCTTAAAAGGGATTGTTGCAAAAATATGTATAGTGCCCTATATATATAATCAGAACAATAATTCCAAGTAATTGTTTTAGGCAACATATTTATATTTTTCAGGTCAAAGGTGCTCAACCTCTTAAAGCCACGTCTATCCTTTTTATTGTCCGTGCCAGGAAGGTCTTGATTGCCATGCTATTAATCTGGTAATTGCTGATATATTTTTCAATTAATTTTTTAACATTTTGGTTACTTTTTTAAATACATCTTTTATCTCAGAATGTGTGTGAATAATTTAATCTTAAAATCATAAAATAAATGTTAAATTATATTTATTATTCTCGTTAAAACATTAAGTTAATTTTGAGTTAGTTTTTTTTTTCATTGAATTAAAAATATTATTTTTTACTTGATGAAAGTAGAAATTGGCGCCGTATTTAAGGCAAAATAAAATGAACAATCGAATCTTTTCAAAATTTTTAGAAATTAAATAATAAAATATCACAAATTTCTTAAATTCTAACTCTCTACTTCAATGAAATTTACAATCGATTGATGATTAAAAGACTGAATTAGATAAAAATATACATTGCATTACTCGCAATCAATCTCTTGAAATCGTTAGTGAAAGTATTGACGGTATTGACTTATTCTTTTTATATTTATCAGTGTGATTTTTTTGAATATGTAATATAGAAATGTTTAATAACTAAGTTGTTATAATGTTTGATGTAGGTCTTTTTGTATTACTTTATCATTTTTAAATATTAAGTAAAAAAATACTTCATAGATATACATCAGTAACAATAATGCTTATATATTAAAAAAAACTAATTAAAGCTTGTGCTTTTTGTTATTTAAAAATTAAAATAAAAATTATGAAAGAAAAGAACATTAAAATACCTAAACTATTTGTAGATTTAAGGGTATTTTGTATTTTTCTCCATTAATGTGGAGTTCCGCGGTGGACTGATCGTTAAGACACGGTTCCCAGCAGATCACCGAAGTGAAGCATCACTGGTTGTGGTCAGTGTGCGGGTGGGTGACCACTTATAAAAGTTTGCGTTGAAGTCGAGGGTGTGCGGCATTGGTCCTCGTTAAACTGTTCTACCGTAAAGTGCTGGACTTCGTGTGCAGGTCATCGGCCTACCGAAGTGGGGGCGCCATCCCCTGTGCAGAGGATTAAAATTGTGATGGCATGTCTTCGGATCATCCTGAGGGATGTTTCCCAGACAGTCGCCAATAGCCCATTTCTCAGCTCTAGTGCGACATAAATAAACTACACCAACAACAATCATTACTATGAGTATTGGATTGTTGCAGAAAATTTTAAAACTGCGCAGTAATAACGTTTAATATAAAGATAATAAACATTACTACTATTGCTCAAAAGTTTTGTAATTTTTGAAGAATTGATTTAATTTTCTCTTTTCATTAAATGTTTTTAACTTTAAAATAGGAAAAAGAAAGTAAAAATGTTTCAAAAAATATTAAAAAATCCAAACTATTAAAAGCTTATTCTTCTATTATTTATCAGTATGATAATTTGAATATGCCATATAGAAATATTTAACAGCTATGCAGTTATAATGTTTGATTAAAAGTCTTTTAGCATTACTATATCATTTTAAAATATTAAGGAAAAAATACTTCATAAATATATAGTAAGAGTTAATGGTTATATTAGAAAAAAATTATTTGGGTACTAAAGCTTTTTATTTAAAATTGTTTAATTTTCATTTATAGAGTAGGGAGAGCATAGTAAGTATTCTCTGAAACATAGGAACATTTTTTTTGTAATTTTTGAAGAACTTATTTAATTACTTTTTATAAAATGCTTTTTAACCTTTAAGTAAGAAAATCAGAAAACATTTATTGAAAAAAAATACATTAATAATCCATAACTACGTGAAGTTATCTTTCAAGAGATCTTTTCTTGGCCTTGAAAAGCAATTTTTCTGCCTAAAACATTCCAGAAATGGTCCATGGAATAATATCTTTTTATATAGATTGCTTCTTTATCTTCTGAAAATCCCCTATGATCTGTGTGAACATGCATTGTCATCCTTAAAAATTATCTTAGGAACCAACGTAGATTCTGAAAATACTTATATGGGACTCTGAAATGTACTCCATATAATTCAGAGAATAAAGGTGGAATTTTGTACACTGCATATGATAATAACGGTGAAAAATTGAGAATTTTGCTCCTATATAAGAAAGCGTGTCTGACAGCAAATATCTGCAACCAACGATTCACTGGTCAAGATAACAGCACTTTGGCCTCCCGGGTCCTTGTTTCTCTTCGTATGAAAACACGACAAGAATCATAATTTTGAATGAATCAGAATACACCGAAAAGAATATATACCATTTATAAATACACGGAAAAGAATAGTATTTTATTACAGTTAATAAAAGTTTGAAGTTATTTGCATAAAGGAATGTTAATTTCTAATGATTAAAATTACTTATTATTATGCAAAGATTCCCTCCCTCTAAAGAAACTACATGAACTTAAATTTGAAAAATTTATGTAATCAAGTTTCATTGTTTATAAATGTTCTTAAATATGTACTATAACATTTCAAAAATATGTATTATATTCAGAACAAACTATTTGGACCTAAAATAAAAGGAAGAATTCTTTATATATAAATATATTGCTTCTATATTAAATTAATATATTAAAATAAGCATATGAGCCAATTTTTATGTGATTTAGATTTTATGGTACAAATTTTTCCTTTATTAAAAATACACATCATCTTAACCATTTCTATTTATGCGTCTTTGGGTGAAACCATTTAAAAAGTCATGACATCAAAATTCATTAATTATTAGCCATTGGAAACTTAATACAATCTACGGATGAAGACTCTGAGACTTGTTGTCGTTAGATGGACGATGGTTTGTGTATAAATCCGTTAACTTTGGTGTCGTAATCATGTGTGGCATAAAGGCATATCTTCTGTTTATCTTGAGACAGAAATCTGGAAAAACTGCCTCGTCGGAAATATTTATATTAGAAAGATTTCGTTGTCTGAGATTGGCAAACATGCGTGTGCTTATTTCTTGGATGGAATTCAGACCCATTTAATGAATTACTTTTTGATACAGTCTCCAATAAAAATTTCGGATAATTTGTTGTACTCATTTGTAATATCACTGGATTAATTGTTATTCTATTCAACAACAACTTTACAAAATAAAGGATTTTAATACTGAATGAAACATTAATATTTTTAAAATTTTTTCAAAAATTTTGTAAAGCTAAGTAAGTAATTTATAATATTCTGCTCCTATAGTAAAAAAAATCCACTCCCCAAATTTGAATTAAAAAAAGTTCTTATTTTTTGTATCAGCTTTAAGCGAGTTATTAGTTGCTTAATGTTCAAGGTGAATGGTGACATCTTTTAGCTGATTCCGCCACAGAAGTTTTTCTTGCAATATTTTTTTAAGATTTTGATATTTTTGTTTATCTTGTAAACACTTCTTCTGATATTGTAGATTTGATTTTGTATTGATTGGAAAGAAATTTTTAATACCTCAAAACTTTCTTTGCCATCGATAGCCACTTATTTTTCCAAGCAAATAATTTTTTTAGTCTTTTCCAATCTAGGAATTCTAAGCCACTATTATTATCGAGAATAAGAAAAAAATTCTGTCTGTCATTGCGAAGACTCGAATAGATAACAAGTATATTTGTTAACGTGTTAGCGCCGAGCTGTTACTAGTAGCTCATTGGCAGAGACATGACATTTATTTTAGACTCTGCTTTTGAATCAAATTTGTGATAAAGTTATACATTTAAATATTATATTTAACTGAAAGGGAGATTATAATAAAATAACTGTCGCATCAAAATTAAGTATATTTCATTTATAATATTTAACAATCTCAATTATATGCACGTCGCCTATTGAAAACATCGTCGGGTTTTCCTTCAACTTTAATGAGCAGTAATAGATTTTTTCAGTGATCAAAATGAAAAATTAGGTGCATTTAACTTTTGGTAAACTTCTAATTTTTGAAACACGCATTTCAATTATCACTAGTTCACTAAAAATGATTTAGTTCCAAAAGTTGGTAAACGAACTTGAATAAGTTTACCCTTGTCTCTAGGCCTATATTCAGTCCTGAATCAAATTGAATATGATGCATTTTCTAGACATATTAGTTGATCCAGAAACTTTGGAGTACTATAAATTGTCGCAATAAGTTACCAATATTTAATGTCAAGAGTCCAAAATATTATTCTTTAAAGACATTTGCCATTTCTGTAAATAGCTGAGGGTCCTTTAAGAAAAAAGCCATCAAGTCATGGGAACCTTGTCCATATATAGCCCTCTACAATAGTCAATTTGATTCATTATTCTTGGACTATTTTATTGTGATGTTAAGTATTTCATGATTTTACTATCGTTTTTGTTATAGTTTGATAAATTTTCACACAGAAGTAGTATGGATTTCTTTTGATTCTACTTGAGTTGCCCAAAGAGAGGCGTTTTTTTTTAAAACTTTTGTTATTATTTAAATGATACTATTTGATGTTTCAAAATCGTTAATACTAAGGATTATGTTGCGAGGATATGATGCAATCACAGGCATTCAATTAATCGCACTGCTTTTCTTTTATTAGGAATTGAACGTCAAATTGATTTTCTGAATTCTATTTTTCTTTTTCCTAAAATAAAGTAATACACATTTCTTAACTAATCGCTTACTTTCTGAGAAATGATATTTATTATTTTAAATCAACTTTTAGGTATATGAAGAAGAAATATATTACATACTTTAAATAAGAAAAAGCAAAAAAAAAATTTTGAACATTTTTAATTGTATTTCTTAATTAGTAAAAATAAATTAAAAAGCTCTCATCCGCACTTATACGCATAAGTAATAAAAGAAGCATAATTTACATTAGGGGCTATAAATTTATTTATTCCTGTGAGATAGACCCAGTAAAATGAGAATTTACTTTTTGCAGTTTGAATACCCAAATCAGATTTCTGCTTTTAAGGAAACCATAAAATCTAATCGATTGATATTGTTGATCATGAAAACACGTGAACAATTTGATTTGATTTCACCTGAATTAAATCTTTTACACTAGAATAAATCTTACTTCTTGAAGTTATAAGTTCTGTAATACACTAACGTTCAAAGTATTAGGAACAACACATTTTTTTCTGACAACTCAAAAAATAGACAACAAAAACCAGTAAATGTTTTTATGAAAACACGAAGTATGACGAAAACGATGATACAAACTCAATAACAATATTTAATGGGAGTAGCAGCAAATTGAAAAAACTTAGACAGTAAGCTGGCCTTTTTAGAAAGGTAGGTTCACTGTAAAAATTTCCGGATCGGATTCCTGTAAAAAGTTTCGGCATTGAGTTGTGTAATTTACTTTACTGTGAAGTATTACGAAACAAAAAACCTAATATACCGTTATTTTTACTGCAATATTTTCTTTATAACCAATTAAATTAGTATTGCTGTTTAAATAAAGATAAAAATTTTACGGTAAAAAATTGTTTTGAGTTAAAATGGATTTTACGGACACTGCACTCATGTTGCCAGCACATTTTTTTATCTTAATTTTATCCTGATATTTTTTACATTGTTACAGTTATATGCTAACATTGATGGTGGTGCTGCAATAACAACACACTCTCACGTAATTTATGAATATGACAGAAATCTTAAAATTAATTTAGCTTGGAGTATATTATGGTATAGTGCAGTAATTTTGCTACTTACTCCCCGATCTAAGATCACAAGAAGCCTGTCTCAGTGTAATAGTGATATTTATTGTCCCAATATCTTAAATTTATTGTGTAAAAAAATACGTCATTATCGTTAAGAACAAAAAGGCTTGTTCTGAGTACCTCACTGTCATCTAGATGTTCAACTTCTTTTTGAATTCTCTAAAGCATCTCTTTTGCCACATTTTGATACTTTTTAAATACAGTTTCCCTTAATTAAGGTTATAATTTCTTGAGTTGTCTTGATTTCTTGAGACACGAATATACTTGTTAAAGAAATGTTAATTTTTTAAATTGTTTTTTAGAATCTTTAATCTTATTCTTTTTTTTAAAAATATTTTGCTGTTAGATTAAAATTAACTACGTCTTTTTCAGAGTACCGCCACCGCTAAATCACAGGTAAGGAACGCAAACACTTTTTGCTTATTTAAATATGAAAAGTGGCTGTTGTAAACATTTATAAAAACATTGAAGTAATGCACAAAAAACACTTATTAGATATTTATCAACAATTCTATTCTAATGTGCTATATTTTTTTAAAAATAATTGTTAAAAATTTGAAATTGTATAGACTTATGATTTTATTAGTCAGTAAATTAAGGGAGTAGATAATTTATTTGTAATCGACCATTTACCTAAGATTCACTAATTCAATATCACATCCAGTATATTTTAATTTGATCTCATATGGTTTCCAGAAAATAAACAATTGATTTTAAAAACTTAAATTAAAAAATATATATATATATCAATAGTTTTGTACAAAATGGTAAAATTTCTTGAAATTTTGAGTTTGCGTAAAAAGAAAATAAATAAATAAATAAATAACTAAAAGTAACCTAATCGAAAGTAAAATAAGTGTATTCTATTTGTATGGTTTTAAATAACACAATTATTGTCCTCTTTCAGAATCGTGGAATTTGTAAAAGACCAGAAACACAGTAACACCTGAGTTAGTAAACAGAAGAAAGTAGCACTAAAGCACTTCACAAAAGACAGAATCTATAAAGAAAATCAAATTTTTTTAATAACATGTTAGACTCATGATTTTTGTTATCTATCTAAAATATTCGAGTTTCTAAAATTTCGAATTTCCAAAGATCTAATTACATTGATTTTATCTAAATTACGTTGCATAATTTATTGCGTTTAAAGGCACGCTAAAGCAATTATTTTACCATAAAGCATTATTGAGTATAATATATATTATTGAGTTTATAATACATTAATTTTAAATTAATTTTTTTTTCACAAATTCCTCTTTTTAAATTTTTCCAATAAATTGTACCAAATTTTTTTAATACAGTTTAAGCTAAATTAGTTAACTTAAATTCTTAACTACATATGATAATGTTCTGTTGCTTGATTTGAAATTAAAACAGAACCTTACAATTAGTAAAAAAATTAGATAGCCATTTGTGTGCAATTTTTTGTAAAGCATAAAATTAATACAAGAAAACAATTTATTTTGATATTGATTCCAGTAAAATAATTTAAAAAAAATCTTAATTTTTATGAAATAAGTGCTAAACATAATATGAATTGTAAATTTGATTTCCTTCATTTTCGATTATTAAGAAAATTATTTTCTAATGATATCTCTATCATAACCGTAAAATGATGCACACGAGGTTATGGGAAATACCACATGTTTAATTTGATGCATAATAAATTATTAATCAATGTAATAAAAATATGTTTTCTTGATTTCGCCTGTGTTTTCCCTTATAATTTACATGGGATGAAAATTATGAGATAAGTCATATTAGGAATCTTCCTGTTTTCGCATAAGGCTAATAGTAACGAGACAATCAAATACTGTAACAAGGAAAAAGAAAATGATCCATCATTTTCAAGTGCAATTACATGTAATCACTAAAAGTTATTATCCGTTATTTTTAAATTCAGTTTATTAGCAAAGTAGTTGTATGTCATTGACAACGATCTGGAAAACATCCTGAGGATGATTCGCAGGCATGCCATCTCAATTTTGATCCTCCGTAGGGAATAGCTTCCTCATTTTTGAAAGCCGACTACGAAACCGAGCATCCCTGAGGAAGATTCGCAGACATGCCATCCCAATTTTGATCCTCCGTAGGGAATAGCTTCCTCGTTTTTGAAGGCCGACTACGAAGCCGAGCATCCCTGAGGATGATTCGCAGGCATGCCATCTCAATTTTTATCCTCCGAAGGGAATAGCTTCCTCGTTTTTGAAGGCCGATTACGAAGTCGAGCATCCCTGAGGATGATTAGCAGGCATGCCATCCCAATTTTTATCCTCCGAAGGGAATAGCTTCCTCGTTTTTGAAGGGCGACTACGAAGTCGAGCATCCCTGAAGGATGATTCGCAGACATGCCATCCCAATTTTTAACCTCCGAAGGGAATAGCTTCCTCGTTTTTGAAGGCCGACTACGAAGCCGAGCATCCCTGAGGATGATTCGCAGACATGCCATCCCAATTCTTATCCTCCGAAGGGAATAGCTTCCTCGCCTTGGAAGCCCGACTACGAAACCGAACATTTCATCGCTAAACATTTTAACACGATTATTAAGAACGTAGCACTAAAATTTATATTTTTTATATAAATAATTTCTTTAATTTTTTGTTATTTACTTAATGTGGTGACAAGTTTCAAGGACAGACATAAGAATCCTTATAATACGAAACTTTCATATTCATTTTATGACTAATAGCAATTGCCAATTGCTGCAGTTAGCTTCTGCGCTTATCTGTAAAAGTTTTAGGATCAATTTATGAAATAGAGTAGGACGGAAAAACCGAATTTTTTACGCCCTAAGTAAAATAAATAAATTATATAAAATTTTTTAAAATCGATTGGTTTGTTTATCACCTTCAAAATATACAAAAACATATCTGTTTTTTTAAGACCTCTTAAAATGTACAACCATTATTCTATTGCTTCTTATTCCTAATTTTTAATTAAAAAAAATTAAAGTAATTATAATGTCATATTTATTTCGTATTATAGACTGATAGAACAATGTAATTAAAAACGCTAATTATCCTATTTTCTTCCGATAGAATAAAATTTAAATGGTAAGGTTCTTGCAAGTTTTAAGCCAAAGTTTGAGTCAGCTGCATCATAATGAATCGAAGAATGTATTTATCAGGCAGGCGTTTAAATGTCAACAATAGTGTCCGAAGAGATTTGTCATCAGATTGAAAAATATAAGCACAGATTTTTCTCATTTGATGTCATTTTGAAGAATGAATTAAAATGTCAGTTGATAAAAATAAAAATGCGGGATATTTAAAAAAATAAAAAATGCTCTGGGACTGGAAAAAGAGTTTCGACACTGTCTTTTATTAGAATAGTTCAACTTTGTTATTATACACATTATAGGGAAAAAAGATTTATCAAAAATACAAAAAAAATCATTCAAGCGAAACGTATTTAAAATACACAGTACAGTCACATTAATGTGACCACCTGTCAAAAGCCGGAACGGCCCTTTATCCCTTCATCGTGAGATGCGGATCCTTGAGGTGTATCCTTGAGGTTCTCGTATCCTAAAATTTCACTTTACTGTACTGTGATTTGTTATATTTTGATAGTATTTCTGTATTTTTGATTTCTACCTTGCTTTATTATTAATTTTTGACCCTATATAAACATATTTTTTGCCTTCAAATTTGACAAATATTAAAAAAATAGTGCTTAAGGATGGTATTTACAAAACACTCTGAATGACCTAAAAATAAGAAATTTTACTTTCCGAGCATCAGTAAATATCAGAGCGTTATCAGTCAGTCTACAATTTTAAAATTAATTTAAAACACAGAGGCATTTTGTCCATTAAAGAAGTTTGTTTAAAAGGCATTAAATATTTACTATTGATAGAACTAAATGATATGCTTGAAAAAAAATCCACTTTTTCTGCAAAGGACAAAAAGAGATTAGTAACATATAGATACCTGCCATTAATCATAAGACCCACAGTGAGGAGGAAAAGATTACACAGAATGAAAAAGAAAGGAAAAAATAAGACAAAGATGACTACTTGCCACAGAGTAAGGTTTTTATTGCAAATACCAATAAATCACCAACAAGACACTTTTTCGATTTTCCGGAAAATTGATGACTTTGAATCTTTAATGATACTATTTCACCCAACAATGTTGCTTAAGGCGACATTATAAATACTTCAGTTTAAGGATATAGTTTGGCCATTCAATTTCGTTATTCCATGTTATTTATATAAGCTTTCTGCCTGTTTGGTCTTAATCGAATTATTTCTGTATCATAAGAAATATATTATATAAAGGTAATAAAACATGCTGAAAATTTTACTAGTGTTTGCAATTTAAATTAAATATTGCTACACAGTAAAAGTATTTGATAAGTAAAATCATGCACTTTGGTAGTTATATTATTAAATATTTCGGCGTGAAAACATTAAATTGCATTTGCTGCATGGAATTATAATTTTTGAGAAATTATAAAATTTCCTTTTAATCCAATAGTTTTGTAAATAGCAGAAAAAGTGCCTTGTCACATATAATTATACATTTTAAAAATTTATAATTGCATTTTAACTTGAATTTGTTAAATAATTATAAGTTCGACTAATTAAATTTGTATTTTAACTCAAGATTTTTATTTAAGTCAATGACTTAAAGTTTAATTTCTATTATTTAATAAAAATTGTATTTTAAGTTAAAAATTTTGTGGATCGTGCTAATACATGTTGTCCAATATACGTTGCGCATATACTGTGCTACAGATTTAAACTTTATACAATTTTGATTTAAAAAGCATTATTTCCGTATTTTAATGAAGAAAAATAAGGATAGCCAAAGGAGGACTTATACATAGGGCATTAAACATCTGATTCATCCATTAATATATATATATAGGGGAGAGTCGGGTAGCCCCGCCCACCTAAGGAGTTTTGCTTATATTTCTGTATAATATTGAGTAATAATCAATATTTTTGTATGTTTCTATTGTTTTACCATCTAGTTAAATAATGCAAAAAGAATAAACCAAAAAAAGAATAGTTTAACTTAAAAAAATAGAAATTTAAAAAAACATGTTTTTTAGCTCCTTTCAAGATGTGTCGGGTAGCCCCGCCCAGTTACAAAAATTGGGTTTTTTGGCTATTTTTTCAGGTGTAAATGAGAATGACCAATGTATCGACAATAGATAAACCTCATTTATCATTTTTATCACAAAATTATTTTATTTATTACATATTTATATACTTTTAGTGAATTCTATCATTTAATAACAA
>NC_092204.1:12959294-13075608 GCF_043381705.1 Parasteatoda tepidariorum
ATATATATGTGTGTGTGTACTCCTGCATGCTTACAAGAACCAGTTTATTGATACAGTAGACTCATATAGTTGACATTTGGTTATACTTTATACTTAGCAGTTGTACTTAAGTATCTTTTTCATATTTTTGTTTATTTCAGAATGTCTATATCAAGAGCGATGATTATATTTATAACATGAAGAAATAAGATACTTCGCTGGGAGTGATTAGTTCCAATGTTAAGTTTTTATTTCTTCATTTCATTAAAAATTATTGAATAAGGATATAATTGCGTGCTTTTATGATAAGGTTACGAGATTATTTCTTATTATGCATTTATGTAGAAATATAATTTTTTTTAATAAATTCCAAAATTTTATCTCAATTTTATTATGAGTAAAAAAAGCTTTTTTTTAAAATATTATTATTTACTCTTGTTAGTTTCTTTTTGTCAGATGACCAATTATACTATAAACTGAGAAAAAAAAATCTGTTCTGATAAATCTTTTCAGAATTTAATTTTGAAATTTAAAAAGGGAAATGGTGCATGTCATTCATATAAATGTGCATTTTATTTAACATTGAAATAAATTTAAGAGCAAGAAAAATTTCGAGAAATTATAATATTTAAAATAAATTGTAATTTACTTAACAAAATGTACTTTTGACGTCTTTAACCCCTTAACGATAGGTCAATTTTCAAGAAAACGGTCATAAAAGTGTCTATTTTGCCAAATACACGTATTTGATTAGTGCTAGTATCTAGTTTAAAATAAACTAACTATTTACAATTACCTTAAAAGTATCCTGGTACTGCTATATGGTGTGTAAAATGAGAAATAAAATGTTTTCCGGGCAAAAGAAATGAATTAGTTTTATTCTTATTGGCGCATTACTACTGAACACTCCAGTCCGTCAATATCACGGGAGCGAGAAATAGTGAGCGAAAACTCACTCCGTCATTTTCATGGGAGCGAGTAGGAAATCCCTAACACATTAAAACACGAAAACCCTAAATTAACATCAAAACATTTCAATAAGCGATTGCAAAAAACTTCATGAATTCAATAAAAGGAAACAATAAACTCTTCTATCTAACTAGAAGTTAAGCTTTTTACTGTAGCCTGGTGTAACAAACGTTATGGGCAGAGTGTTGCCATTTTGAAACGCATTAAAAAAAGCATTTTACATGCTCCACTATCAGAGTAGAAACTCCGTATGTATTCCTCTGTGCTGCATAGATTAGCTTCATGAGGATGGATTCCTCATTTCAAGAAGGAAAAACGCTGGTTGGACTGAAGTATTAGGATTTATCTTATTGAATCAAATGAAGAAAGCTCCGCCTACCGTAACAATATAAATATTTTTACTTAAAACTAAAGTCTGAACACAGCGGATTGCTTATAGTTAAAGCATCAAATGAAAGAAAACCGATTTAGCATAAGCAAATAAGTATTACGCACAAAATAGAAAAAGTATCATGAAATTTTTACAAACGAGGAGTCAATCTTGTCAATCATTCAAAAAAGTGACCTAAAATATGCCAATTAATAAGTACTGAGCCATAATGCCTCAGGGATGGAGCATTTTCCGACTTCCAATGTGGTGAACAGTCTTCAAATCCCAGCGATGGCTGGAATTCCGCATCCGGCTTCCACCGACCACAGTGCTGACGCTAAATATCCTCAGTGGTTGATGGATAATGGGTTTGAGTCCCTTAGCCGTCAGGCTAACCACAGTAGGTTTTCCTCTCCGTGTAACGCAGATGCGGGGTGGTTCCTCAAAAAGGCAAATTTCGAGAGTTCCCTTGTCTTCTGGATCGTGTTTAAAATTACGAGGATACGGAGTTGAACATTACTAGTCATAAACCCAAAAATTAGGTCAGCTGTGTTCAACGACGGTTAATAAATAACGGTTATAAAATAAAATTAATAAGTACAAACTATTAATTTTTTTACAGAAATAGACGCAAAAACGTGCCATTTCTGAACAAACGTCCCTTTTCCCCCCCATCGAAATTGTTTTTTTGACATGAGGGGCCGATAAATGAGGAGCCGACAAAATTCGGAAAGTATTGCTTCATAAGTTTCGGCAGTAGAGTTGTCAAATGTTAGTCGTAAAAGTTTTTAAATTATAATATATGAAAAAAATTTACATCATTTAATGAATGTAATCTTAATTGACAATATACAAAATTTGTAAGAAATTGGTTTTTTACTTTTTGAATTATCTATTTTTAAAAGAACATTTAAAATTTAATTTTGTAAGTACTCTTCAAACAATTTCGTTCCAATGCTGTACTTATTTAGTTAATTTCATAATTTAAGATGATCCTAAAATTTACACGTACCTAAAAATTTAAAATTTCTTTAACCTTTAGTAAATTAAACAATGAAAAAATATTAAAAATTATTTTTGACGTACTTTTTGATAAGTTGGATTTATAACAGTGTGTGAAATTATTTCGATTCGCTTAAAAATACCCGAAATATGACGAAATTTGCAAAAAAGCAAAATAAATATGAAGGGATTTTTGACCGCTTTCTTGACTAAACTAACGGGACCATTCTTTCGAGATAGTGGCTCCTATATTTTGATAGTCAAAAATCCAAATCTATCGAAAAAAAACATGTATTTTCGGTAAAAGTACGTGTTTTGTCTCTGTTTATGTAACCTAATTAATAGTTAGTATTAATTAAATAACATATTTGAGGTCCCCCCTTTGAGTCATTAAGATCGGCTATAAGTTCGTGTTTCATGATTATCATTAGAACAATTGTAATTCCAGATAACTTTTTTTTATTTTGCGCTCTGTACTACTATTTTCTTTCACTTCGGTGTTTTCCGTGTATAATATTCCGTTCAAAAATGGGTATTGTTCTTGGTTTTTCATCTTCGCACGTTTTTCGACTGGATTAACTTTATTTACTTAATCAACTTCACTGTAATCACAGATATAATTGAGTTGAAAAAGTTGTGTTCGTTTCCATTTTCTTCCCTTCATGTTTTTTGTGCTTGTAAAAGCTATTCTTAATGTGTCTAGTCAAGACAGCGTTTGACAACCTAGTTAAAGGCCGAAGCATTTTTGAAAATATTTTTAATATCTATTTTGTTAACTGGCTAGTTTTTATAGTGCTGTTTGGTTAGCTACCTTATTTAGGTTACAAATAAAAGCATACCTTTTACCACTGTATGGAAAATGATGATTTTTGTGATGTGTGTTTACATGAAATTGAATTTTTCTCCGAATAGTTGTGATTTTCAATTTAAAAGATAAATGATTTAATTAACGTAAATTAAAAATAGGAAACTAATAATTTTTTTTCAATATACGAACTGATTTAATTATTAAAAAGCTGTATTATTCACAGTTTTTGATTTTTCCTCCAACAACAGTTTAACACATTCTAAATGAAACACTAGATTATTTATTGGTACTTTTTTCTCCTTTTTTACTTTTTCTTTACCTTAATCTGTTTTGTGTTTCAATGCTTCTGATTTTTTTTATTTCTGTTACAAAATAATCTGATTAATTTCGTCTATTTCTTACCAGGGAGTAGCTGGAAAACATTGAGCGCATTCTGGAAATTAAAAACAATTTAGAATATTAAAAAAGGGCATGCAAGAAGTCCTTCTCCTTGTTTAATTTTTTCTAGCAAAGAAATATTTCACTCCTATGCAGAATAGTTCACCAGATGTAGTTTAGATAATTTCAGTTTTTTTTCTTTAAAGCACTTCGAAATTATCGAAAACTTTTACTCCAAATTTATTAACAAGATTCAGCTAGAAAAAAATGCATGCTAGATTTTTTCATTTGTTTTATAAAAAAAAAGAAACGAAAAATATTAGGTTAACCCAATAAAAATACTTCTAATTATGCTTTTCGAGTAAGTTTATAAAAATTTTTTCTTTCTATTATTTTTAAATAAGTTCAAGCTAAACTTATTTGCGGCATAAAAATTTTACGAATGCTCTTTAATAAATGCTGCTTTATAAAAAAATATTTTTACATTACTACTGCTCAAAATATATACCGTAATTAAACTTTTTTTCTGTCTATAATTTTTAACTAAGTTCAAGTTAAACTTATTTATAACATAGAAATTCCACGAGTGGTCTTCTGTAAGTTTCGCACATCCACTGGACAAAATAGGAACCCAATTTCAAACATTTTTTACAATAATTTTCATCTCATTCTAAATTAAACTTAAAGGTAAGAAGAAAAAAAACTCCATGAATATTTTATTTAAAAAAAGTACTGTATTAGAAAATATTTCTATATTTTTGCTGCATATAATGAGAACCTTAAAAAGTCATTGTTCATATGTTCCAGTGTCAAACGTGTTCTGATGTTTAATGGCGGCAGAAAAAAAAAGAAAAAAAAACGCACCACATTGAATAATATTTGATTTAATGATCGGATCTTCACGTTCTGGGACTCAATATTAATGGATTGAGAAGGTGACCTCAAATATGCTAATTAATTAGTGAAGAAGATAATTTCAAGTTACGAAATCAGACACGAAAGCGTACTTTCTCTGAATAAACATACCCTTTTCTCTATGGATTCCAATTTCTGAATCCCAAAATATAGGGAGTAGCTGCATAGATAGGGAGTAGCTATGATTCCATTAGCGGCCAGGAAAGCTGCCCAACAATATTACCCCTTATTGTGAATCTTTCTTTGTGCATATTTATTTACATCTCACGAAATTTTTAAGTGAATTGAAAAGTATTTGCACCACAATTATAAAATTTGTTTATCCAAAAATAACACTATGCTAAAAATAAGTGTAAGTTAATATTAATTCTTTTTTTACTATTTTATTTAATAATAGTCTAAAACATTTTCAACTGTGAGATATAGAATCTAATTTTGCATAAAAAAAATACAAAATTTGAGCTAAAGCAGTCCTGAGAAATTGAATTTTTTTAAAAAAAATTATTTTTTTCGGTTTTAAAATTTTTTATTTCAACTATTCGACTGATTCTGCTCAAATTTTATATTTTATCATATAAAATTACATTTTGTGAAATGATACAAAAATTGTATACCTTACTATTAATTTTTTTACCATAATTAAATAAAATAATGAAAAAGATAAATATTAATTAAATGTTATTATTTTTTGCATGAAATTGTCTTTGTGTGAACGAATTTTCTAATTTAGTACAAAAACTTCTTAATTCGCTTAAAAAGTGGCTCAGATATGGAGAAATACGCAAAATGTAAATTTAATTTTAAGGGTTCTAAACTTTGGACCGGTCTCTTGACCAAACAATTGGAACCTTATTACTCAGATTACGGCTCACCCTATATTTTGGAGATGCGAAATTCGAATCCATCGAAAAAAAAGATATGTTTATTCAGAGGAAGTAAGTTTTGTATCTGATTTTGTAACTTAAAATATCGTCAGCGCAGATTTATTAGCATATTTGAGGACACCTTCTTTGAACCATTAAGATAGAGTCCTACAGCGTGAAGATCCGATCATTAGATTAAACGTTATTCAGGGTGGTCCATATTTTACTTTAGTGCACTATATTTCTTACTATAAGCCAAAAATATTACGTATTTGTAATTATATTCAAGAAAAAATGTGCTTTTTTGGGACGGAAGATTAGTATTTAAGCGAGGTAAAGAACAAAAACACATTCAAAATCAAAAGATTTATTACTGAGAAAAGGGAAGCTGGACGCGTCAAAATCAGTTTCAAGCCTTATGAAACCGAAGGCGTTTCTAAAAAGTGTCTTTCAACTTTTATCTGTCAGGTTTTGATCTTTCTATCTCACTTTCCTCAGCAGTCATTTGTTAGATTTAGATAATGAGTTAGTTTCTACCTACCTTAAGTATTAATTTAAGAAGACTAGTAGGCACACATTTTTTAAATTCAATTTTTGACAATATTATGAAGATTATATGATTTTACCAAGCAATGAAAATAATCGTACAACAATTAGAAATTCGGACTGATAAGTCAGTTTTTGAATTATAGAGAATAGTATAGAATAATTATAGTGCATGTTTATCACTCCTACAGTGCTATCTGGAACAGAAATTCACAAACAATTTTGTGCTTAGAGTAGTCGCCCCCCTAAAAGGACGAAAATAAAATTTTTTTCTAAAAAAAGTAACACAAGTGTTTCATTAATAGTTCAATAAATAACATTATAAATTTGTGTCTGAGATCAAGACACAGTACTTTTGTAAAGCTAAAGTGTTTAAAAGTATTTGGTATAAAGAAATATGCACAACAACTTTTTTCCATATAGTTCATTTTAGTATATGTGCCAATTTTTGCGGAAGGTAATTAGTGGGTTAAAGAAGTGATAAAATAGCAGACACACTGATAAGCCATTTTTTTTAAACTACTCAATTTGACATCAATCTGTGCATTCAGAAAGGTCTTTTAAAGGTCTCCTGAATGTCCAGAAATTTTTGATGCAAGATTTTGATTTTGAAATACAAGCAGTTTTAGCGATCTTAGTTTTTTTTTTACTCCGTTATATTTACCTTAAGCACTTGTAAGTGCTTCTAATTGATACATGAGAATACCATATGTAACTAAGACGCTGGCAATGTTCATAATGAATCCTTTGTGAATAGAAAACATTCCCCAGGCTGTGATTGCTATATTTGACGCCTTGATATTGTGAACCAGTAGAGAGAACAATCCCATTGTCTTCAGACTTGGCGACAGTTTTGTGATTTCCACAGTACTAGTAAGCATTACATCAACCAGAATATCGGTTCCTTGAGTAACTTTCGCTCCTCCCAGAGTCAGAAGAATAAACGTCGTGAGAGTAGACATTGCTGTTATGCCATTGTAACCAACCGAGAAAGGATTTTTAAACATGGGATCATTTGAGACCATGATGCTTACAGTGGTGAAGAAATTGCTGATCATGGATCCGTAAACAAAGAATATGATCACATTCAAGATTCTGTCCACGTCCTTTAGACAATGGTAAATTTGTTTGTAAATATTTGTGTAACGCAAAATCAATTCGTATTGGTCAGGATCTCCAGCTAGCTCATTTTTAAAGTTGATGCCATAGCGGCAAATTATCTTATCTACCGAAAAGAAGGTATGCTGGCAAAGCAAGAGCACGACAAATGACGTAGCCACATTCATTGTATGGGTAAAAATCAATGAAAATGTTACAATCCAAGCAAAGTTTTTGATTTCACTGATTTCTTTCTCAAAATAGATCGAAAACACATGCTGAATTCCTTCCCAGTGCAAATCGAAAAAGAACAGAATAAGTACCGCAATCAGTGAAAAGATCGAAGTAGCCATGTAAAAGCACTGTAATAGCATGAAACGCGTGCCGACGAACACGCCAGGGTCGAGCATAATTGCAAGGCGATGAACATTTCTGATAATTCTGCAGATATTATTTCGCTTCCATATTATCAGCCACATATTTATGTAGACGCAAATACAGAATCCATAATATGTCTACCTGAGAGAGGCTTGCGGCAAAACAAGAAAGCTGTAACGCATACTGATGATAGCAAATATCGTCTTGATCATAATATTAAAAGCACACCAAACTTTGATCGCCATTGATAAAGATCTTTTACTTGAGTAAAGGGACTGCGAAGAGAAAGGATATCCCATTGCAAGCAAAATCATAAATGTGAGTGGAAAAGCACTATTTTGAATTCTAGTTCTCTTCTTAGAATACTTTTCATTCGAAGAAAACACTTCCAAGTGCTTTACGTTATCGTTCAGAACATTTTGATGCATTTTGCTCTTTAAGACTAACTCGAATAAAGTGTATTTCTAAGCTAAAAGCTTTAATTTGTAGTAGTACAACTGCAATATTTCAAACAAAGCAATACCGAAAATATTTACGTATTTTTGTTATTTATTTGAACAGTTATTGCGTGGATTAAAAATTTTCAGATAAAGTTCGGAATTAATTGATGAAAAAGTTTTTTTTTTATCTAAATACATTAAAACAGATGGATAGAGCAAAAAATAGCTTAATATAAATGCAAATTACCAACATGTTCAGCAATATATAAATGGATTCTTAATCGCTTAAGAAAATATTTTATTAAGAAAATTCTCGAAATAGTACTTTTTAAATTTCTTACATATTTATTTATATTTCGAAAAAAAAATAAACGAGTTAAGATGCTTAAATTGTATAAACTGGTGTAGTTATTTTCAATAATAAAATTAATTGTTTATTTAGATAAGCTGAGAATCGTATGATCAAAATATTTTGCTAGAGAAAATATTGATAAAATAAGCAGCTCACTTAACAATAAAAAAACTACATTTATTATATCAGCGTCTAAAGCAACATGATTTTTTATATTCTGGTACGAAGAACTATATTGTTTTCAAAATAATTATTGAAAAAAATGAATAGAAATCCACACTGCCATAATGTTTCTTTTCATGTTTTTTCAATTAAATTGAGAAAAAAATGTAATAATGATATAAATGTTCTTTTTTTAGCAATACATAGAAGAAGGCGAACAATATGAACAAATTGGAAGAAATAAATGTAATTACATTCATATCGCATGCAAGTCAAAATTAAAAATTTAAGTGGAATAACTATTTCCGATATTTGTAAAGGAAATATGCGTTAGAATTATTTGTAACCACTTTCATTTGATTAATGAATTAGTTTTATATTAACATTTTATTTATGTTTTGATGTCAGTCCACCAAAATATTGTTCAGTGCCTAGTAGAGTTTTTAAATTCGAAAACTTTCGAAAGTAATTCTTTGAATATGTATTCGTTTACAAATGAGGTACTAATTTGTTTTATTAATCTTTTTAGAGAAAACTTATTTTTTATTTATTTTCTAAGAGAAAACTTATTTTAAATGAAAAAACTTATTTTATTATTTTAACTTAATTTATTCAACATGGCATGCAAATTCTTCAGATTCCTGAAATTTCAAATTTTTAATATGTGATACTTGATATTTAGTATTCTTCAGTTCTTAAAATTATACCCTTATATTTTTTCTCAAAAACTGTACTTCATACCTTCATTAAATTTTAACATCTATGCATATGCACTATCCTACAATAATAAAAAAGACACGTTCAATTCTTGAAATTTGTTTAAATTTCTTAAGAAATATCTAGAAGATTATTTTGTAGTCCAAGAGGCAATTAGTTCATACCATTTTTCATACTTAGTAATAAAGTTTAAAACCTTCAGAGATTTCAGGGACCGATAATAAATTGAGAAAGAAGCTCCAGAAAATCAAGCAATATGCTTATAACTTTTATCAATTACTTTGGTTGTTATTTGCAATAACTGCATAAAGTTTCATAACTTCAAGGTAAATATGTATTGAGAGATGGACATTTTTATAAAAAAAAACTAATTTTTTGTCTTCTTTTTCTAATAAGTTTAAAAATATTCGAAATAATTAAAAAAAAATTTTTGAGCAATTAAAAAATAATTACAAAATTATTGTTTTAAAACGTGAAAAAAAATGTTAAAAATTGTGCAAGATATGACTATTTAAAGTAGTTCTTTTATAATTCAAATACGAGGAAAAAAATTAAAAAGTCTTTTTTATAATTTTGCAGTGAATTGTTATTTGACAACTAATGAAAAAAGTCTGATTCAAAATATCTTAAAAATTTAAAGAGTTTCAAGCAATTTTCAAAGTAGTCTTTGCACTTTATATTTATTAAAAAAAATGAAAATGGTAAGGGTTTTTCCACAAATTTCATTTTGTACTGTTAAACAAGATTTATTAAAAAAGACACCTGTATAATGGGGAAACATCCCCCATAAAAGAATGTTTTTTTTACTTATATCATCACAATTTGGTGTCCGGACGATTATTGTATGGTTTTATCACTTGTTGTTAAATTTTGTTTTATGAATTTTGTTGAAAACTCCCTATTAATTTGAAATTTTGTTTTAGAAAAGTTCAAAAACTGCTTAAAAAATTGTTTGAAGCTCTTTAAATTTTTAAGATATTTAAATCAAGAGTTTTTTTATTAGTTGCGAAATACAAATCACTGCGAAACTATAATTTTTTTAAAAATTTTAATGCGTATGCGCAGTATAAACGAACGAATTAAAATAGTCATATCTTTCAAAGTTTGTAACGAATTTTTTTCATATTTTAAAACAAAATTTTGCTTTTAATTTTAAATTGTTATACTACTAATATTGATTAATTTTATTAAATATTTCTAAAGTTAGCAAAAAAAATACGTTGGACAAAAAAGTTTATTTTTTATAAAAATATCTATATCTCAGTAAATATTTAAGTTAAATTTAAGAAATTTTATGCAGTTTTTGCAAGTAGTAATCAAAGTAATCGATACGAGTTATGTGTTTATTGCTTGATGTTTGGGCGTAGAGTGTACATAAATACTTGTTTTCTTTCGTAATTTATTGTCGATTCCTGAAACTTCTGTAAACTTTAAACTAAGTATGAAAAATTGCATGAACTTATTATCTCTTAAGTTACGAATTAATCCTTTAAGTATTTCTAGAGAAATTTAAAAGAAAAACATTTAAAATTTCTTTAGAAACATAAAGCTATAAAACTGAAAGCGTTTCTAAAAGATGTCTTTCAGCTTTTGTCTGTCAGGTGTTGATCTTTCAATCTCACTTTCCTCAGTAGTGATTTGTTAGATTTAGATAATGATTTAGTTTCTATCTACCTTATATATTAATTTAAGAAGCCTAGTAGGCACACTTTTTTTACATCAATTTTTGACAATATTATGAAGATTATATGATTTTCTCCAGCGATGAAAAATACTCGTTCGTATAACAATTAGAAATTCAAACGATAAGTCTGTTTTTGAATTATGGAGACATGCATATTTGTTACTCCTACAGAGTTATCTGGAACAGAAATTCACAAGCAGTTTTGTTCTTAGCGTAGTGGGAAGGTAATTAGTGGGAAGGCTGTGGGAAGGCTGTGTGGAAGGTAATTAGTGGGTTAAAGAAGCGATAATATAGCAGTCAAGGACACAGAAATGAATAAACACATTGATAAGCCATATATTTTTCTTAAAAGACGCAATTTGATATCAATTTGTACATTCAGAAAGGTATTCTAAAGGTCTCCCGAATGTCCAGAAATTTTTAATGCATGATTTTGATTTTGAAATCCATGCAGCTTCAGGGATGTTAGTTTGTTTCTTTGACTCCGTTATATTTACCTTAAGCACTTTTAATTGCTTCCAATTGATACATAAGAATACCATACGTTACTAAGACGCTGGCAATGTTCATAATGAATCCTTTGTGAATAGAAAACATTCCCCAGGCTGTGATTGCTATATTCGACGCCTTAATATTGTGAACCAGTAAAGAGAACAATTCCATAGTCTTCAGACTTGGCGACAGTTTTGTGATTTTCTCCGTACTCGAAAGCATTACATCAACCAGAACATCGGTTCCTTGAGTAACTTTCGCTCCTCCCAGGGTCAGAAGAATAAACGTCGTGAGAGTGGATATTGCTGTTATGCCAGTATAACCAACCGCCAATGGAGTTTTAAACATGGGATTATTTGAGACCATGACGCTTACAGTGCTGAAGAAGTTACTGACCATGGATCCATAAATAAAGAATATAATGACATTCAAGACTCTGTCCATGTCCTTCACACAGTGGTAAATCTGTTTGTAAATATTTGTGTAGCGCAAAATCAATTCGTATTGGTCAGGATCTTTAGCTAGATCATTTTTAAAGTTGATACCATAGCGACCAATTATCTTATCTACCGAAAAGAAGGTGTGCTGGCAAAGCAGGAGCACGACAAATGACGAAGTCACATTCAATGTATGGGTAAAAATCACTGAAAATGTTACAATCCAAGCGAAGTTTTTGATTTCGCCGATTTCTTTCTCAAAATGCATTGAAAACACATACTGAATTCCTTCCCAGTGCAAATCGAAAAAGAACAGAATAAGAACAGCAATCAGGGATAAGATGGAAATAGCCATGTAGAGGCACTGTAACAGCATGAAACGCGTGCCGACGAACGCGCGAGGGTCGAGCATAATTGCGAGGCGATGAACATTTCTGATAATTCTGCAGATGTTATTTCGCTTCCATATTATCAGCCACATATTTATGTAGACACAGATGCAGAATCCATAATATGTGTACCTCAGAGAGGCTTGCGGCAAAACAAGAAAGTTGTACCGAATACTGATGATAGCAAATATGGTCTTGATCGTAATATTTAAAGCACACCAGACTTTGATCGCCATTGATAAAGATCTTTTATTTGAGTAAAGAGACAGCGAAGAGAAGGGATATCCCATTGCAAGCAAAATCATAAATGTTAGTGGAAAAGCGCTATTTTGAGTTCTAGTTCTCTTCTTAGAATACTTTTCATTCGAAGAAAGTACTTCGAAGTGCTTTACGTTATCGTTCAGAAAATTTTGATACATTTTGTTCGGTAAGACTAAGTAGAATAAAGTGTATTTCTAAGCTAAACGTTTTAATTTGTTGTAACGCAACTGCAATATTTTAAACAAAGCAATAACACAAATATTTATGCATTTTTATTACTTATTTGAACAGTTATTGAGTCGGTAATAAGTTCTCAGATAAAGTGCGGAATTGATTGATGAAGAAGTTTTTTTAAATTGTTTTTTATTTTCTGAATGCATTGAAACAGATGGATGGAAAAATTGGCTTAATATAAATGCAAATAACCAACATGTTCAGCAAGATCTAAATGGATTATTAATTGCTTAAAAATATTTTATTAAACAGAAAAATCTCGAAATTGAATTTTTTAACATTTTCTTACATATTTATTTATATTTCGAAAAAAAAACATGTTAAGTTGCTTTAATTGTATTGATGCTGTGTTTTTTTTTATAATACCATTAATTTTTTTAATTCAGAAAAGCTACAAAACGATTATCAAACTATTTTGCCAGCATAAATATTGATAATGTAAGCCACCCATTTAACAAAAAAAATAACATTTATTATATTAAGATCTAAAACAACATGATTTTTATATTTTGGTCAGAAAAACTATATAGTTTTTTGAATAATTGCTGAAAAAAAAAATGAATACAAATCAGCATTATAATATCGTTTCTTTTGACGTTTTTTAATAAACTAAACTTTTTTTTAATAATTATAATAATGTTATTTTTAGCAATACATAGAAGAAGGCGAACAATAGGAACAAATTGGAAAAATTAAAAATAAATACATTCATCACATGCAAGTCAAGATTAAAAAATTAGGTAGAATATCTATTTCCGATATTTGTAAAGGAATTATACATTACAGTTATTTGTAACAATGTTCATTAGGTTAATGAATTAGTTTTATATTCCAATTTTATTAATATTTTAATGTCAATCCACCGAAATAATGATCGGGGTATAATAGTGTTTTCTATTTTGCAAGCCATCGGAAGTAATTTGCATCTGCATAATCAATTTACAAACAAATTCTTTGAATTCGTTTGTAAATTGATTACAAATGAGGTACTATTCGTTTACAAATGAGGTACTATTTTTGTATTAATCTTTTCAGCTAAAACTTATTTTTTATTTAATTTCTTAGAGAAAACTTGTTTTAAATAAGAAACTCATTTTATTTTTTAAACTTATTTTATTATTTAAACTCATTTTATTATTTAAACTTATTTTATTATTTAAACTTATTTCATTCAACATTACAAATGTAAACTCTTCACACTCTTAAAGTTTATAATTTTGAAAATGTAATACTTAATATTTATTATTCATCGCTTAAAATTCAACCTTTATATTTTTTCCTAAAAAATGTACTTTATACCTCCTTTAAATTTTAAAATATGTGCACATACACTACTTTACAATAATAGAAAAAACACTTTCAGTTTTTTTAAATTTTTTTAAATTTCTCAAGAAACATTTAGAGGATTATTTTGTTTATAGAGTTGTTTTTGTTTTTATTATTTTGTTTCTTGTTTCTTTAACTTTCGAGGGAATTAGTTCATACCATTTTTCATACTTAGCAATAAGGTTTAAAAACTTTCAGAGGTTTCAGGGACCGACAATTATTTCAGAAAGAAAGATCAGAAAACCAAACAATATGCTTGTAACTAATACCGATTCTCTTTGACAAACTTTTAGATTTTTTGTTTGTAATAACTTTCAAAATATTCAATAAAATTAACCAAACTCATAAAATTAAACAAACTTTCGTAATTCAAAAATAATTACAAAATTATCGTTTTAAAACGAGAAAAAAAATTAAAATATACGCAAAATGTGACTAAAGTAGTTATATTACTTTTATACTGCATATGCGTGGAAAAAATTAAAAGACTCTGCCTTATAATTTTGTAGTGAATCGTATTAATGAAAAGTCTGATTTAAAGATTTTAAAAATTTAAAGAGTTACAAGCAATTTTCTAAGTGGTCTTTGTCCATTTTTACTACAAAAAAATATCTCAAAATGATAAGGGGTTTTCCACAAATTTCATTTTGTACTGTTAAACTAGATTTATTAAAAAAGACATTAGGGAAACATCCATCATAAAAGAATGCTTTCTTTCGCCTGTGCCTGTTTTCTTTCTTTCTACCATCACAGTTTGGTGTCCGCATCATTATTGTAAGGTATTATCATTTGTTATTAAATTTTACCTTATGAAATTTGGGGAAAACCCTTTATCATTTTTAAACTTTTTTTAAAAAAAATTCAAAAACTGGTTAAAAAATTGCGTAAAACTGTGTGAAATTTTAAGATATTCAAATCAGACTTTTTTTCTTAGTTGCGAATTACAAACCACAAGAAATTTGTGAATTTTTTTTTTTCAATTTTACCACGCATTAGCAGCATAAAAGAACTACTTTAAATAGTCTTTTGCGAAGCATATGTACTTAGTTGTCTTTTTGCATTTTGTCTTGCATAGTTTCAAACAAATTTGCTTTAAATTTTAAAGCAATAATTTTGTATTTAGTTTTAAATTGTTCCAAAAATTTTGATTAATTTTATTGAATATTTCTTAAGTTAGCAAAAAAAAACGTAAGACAATTTTTTAAAATAAAAATGCTTATATCTCCATAAATATTTAAGTCAGGCTTATGACATTTTATTCATTTGTTACAAGGGGCTACTAAAGTAATCGGTATAAATTACAAGTTTATTTGTTTGGTTTTTGGCATAGGGTAAACAGAAATACTTGTCTTCCTTCGTAATTTATTGTCGGTACCTGAAACCTCTGAAAGCTTTAAACTTTATTGCTAAGTATGAAAGATTGCAGGAACTAGTTACCGCTAAAGTTACTAGTTAATCCTTTTAGTATTTCTTGAGAAATGTAAAAAAGTATGTTAAAAACTGAATGTATATCTATCATTATATTGTAAGGTAGTTTATCTGTATTAAATTATAACAATAAAGAAGGAGGAAAAGAAGAAGTAAATAAAGTAAAAGAATAAGTATATGGTGTAATCAACAAACTAGGTTTAATTACCAAAGTTAGTGACTTGGAGAGCCTGTAAACTTCTATGTATATTCAATGTAATCTTTGTAATCTTCGTCCTGAAGTAAAATGAACTGAGCTGAATTTCAATTGAATTAAGTGTATACATACCATTGTAAAATTTAATTCTCTCTCTTTCACGCTTTGCTTCATGTCGATTCTTTTGTTCTACGTGTTTGATTATAATCCTAGATGTTTTTAATTTACTTGTTAAAATGTTATTAAAGTTATGTTAACATTTAGCCTTCCGCCCTTTTCATCTTTGACGATTGACTTATCTAAAATGCGGAATTTAATACTCGCAACCTATCTCTACAAAAATAGAAGCAAAAATGAAAATGGTGGAAAAAACAAACGATGAAGCGGGAAAAGTAGTAGAAGAAAAACAAGAACAAGACTAAGAATATGAAGAATAAGAACAAGGAAAGGAAATAGTAGTAGAAGAACAAGGAAAAGAAATAGTAGAAGAAGAACAAGAAAAGGAGTTGATATAAAAATGTCTGAAATCAATGTCAAGCCAATAAAAGTGCCAAGCTGCTTTTTATTTTCATTTTTTATTTTCCCCAGCTTTTTTTGATGTTCTCATATTTATGATTTTCTTGTTCTCTTTGATTAAATTCTTCATAATTACTACTATTTTTATCATCAGAATCTGTATTTGTTTGTTGCTTCCTTCTGTAACATGATTATAAACAATATAAATGCAAATTATTCTACAATGGCTCACCATTACATATTGTGCTATAAACAATCATATCGTACAATGCAAATCGTGGCACAAATATTGTATTGCGAACAATGCTAAATGGTTGGATTTGCTGTGAGTTACTGCACAGATATATAAACTGAAAATTTATTGATTATAAATCTTTAGAACAACAAGCACGTATAATTTCTTTTTATTCTTGACCTTCAAAATACTGGTCGCCAACTATCCATTCCCACGTAAACCTCTCTTTTCATCTAAGTTTTCACCAAACTTTTGCGGAACTCAAGATGTACACGATGGGAATTTTCTCATGAATTATGAATGAATTGTCCACTCTGGCTGAGAAAAAGAGCCATTCTTCAGTTTTTTATTCATCCTAGAGGATTTAGTCTTTTTGTTCTCGTCGCCAACTTTACATGTTCAAGCGTAAAAAAAAAAAAATGGCGAGAATTTCAATTTGAATGACGTCTAAATTGAGCGTTTTTATTTTTGCCATTTTATTTTTCCTCGAATCTTGACGTAGAGAAGTGGTATTTTCTTATCAAAGTTTCTTATTTCGCTTCAATAAAATATAGCTTAAATTTGAATTTTCTGTATTGCCTATTTAGTTTAGATTCTTTTGAAAATCGTATACCGGAAATTTATTGTAATTATTTCTACGAATAATAATTGGGTGCTTGCAACTTGAATCGAAGTAAAGTGGTTATCCATGTGATTTAAGTTAAATTTAATCTGATACCTGTAAGTGATGTCGCAAGTGTTTGTCGAACCTGATTGGCTCCTGAATTGACAAATACGTGCGAAATGAGAAAACAAAACTTAATGAATAATAAATTAACAAGTAATTGGAATTAATGAGAATTATATCTAAAAATCGTTATATATATGGGTCATTCTCACGGAAACTGTCATTTTTCTGTTCATAAAATCCCCAAAAAGTAAAGTGAATAAAAAGCTCTGAAACTTTTTATATTAATAGAAATCTGTAATGGCATTATAAAGAAAGTATATATTCTATAAATTATAGTTAATATTTAAATTAATTAATTAATTTCACTGTTTAAAAAGTGAGGTAATGATATTTTATTTTAATACATGTTTTTCTCTAAGTTACAGCTACCTCAAGTTTGAAAATGATAACATACTAAGTATATCTAACATTTATTATAATTTAGTTTTATATCCTTAATAGTTTTTAAAGGTTTGGGAAATAAAATTGGCTGGCACGATTGAACAAATTTTTTTTAAATATTATACTCATCTTGAATCATTCCCTCACTTCAGCGTCATTCCCTCACTTTATACACTAGTGAGGGAATGACGAATTCAATAAAATTTAAAAATAACAGTTAGGCCTGATTAATTTCTGAAATCAATCACATACTATTATATTCATACAAGAAAGCAACATATAATTATTCACTTTCTCGATGAAAATGCATTTTATTTTACTCTAAAAAACGACATGAGGGAATGACAAATGTAAAAAGTTTTACCTGGTTTGATTCATTCAAATTTATTCCACAGCAAAGCTTCGTTAAGTTGAAGATGGAAACACACTACAATTTTGTTATATGATGCCAGTTAACTACTAAAGCTTTTATTAAAATATTTTTATTCTAAGAAGATTGCAGGTGATAAGAACATTGTTGTGAGGGAACAACGCGAAACACTAGGGACAAAGTTTAAAATAGTACTGTGTTGATATTTTTATCAGAAATTAAATTTAAAATTGATTTTCTGAATTCTATATTTCAATAGTCTGAAATAAAAAACACTAATTTGTAATTTTTCTTAATTTTTATTTCAGAAATTTTTTTTCTTTTTTTAAATCAACAGGGGGGACAAGTGAGGGAATGACATATTGGTATATTTTAATTACCTAAAATAAATAAAAAATAAAAATTGATAATTTTACTTTTATTCTTTTGCTAGCCTGCATTCTGAAGGACACTTTCCCTGAAATTTTTTTTTTCGTAAGTTGTAAAACAAACATAAAATATACTGGGGACATGAAAATGACTGTTTTTGTGAGAATGACCCATATACGCCTTTCTGTTCGCGTTTTAAGAAACTGACGAAAGAGTTAATAAATATTAAATAAATAATCCCAAGCAACTGAAGTGGTAAGTATTACCTAATAGATTGCCTTCAAAAATACACAAAATTGTAATGACAGTTAATTTTGCAATTGAAATACAGTACAAATATATACAATCAGTTCCAATGCTCTTGCAACGTCATATAGTTGTTTCTTTTTCAAGAACGAATGCTCTTATTTATAGAAATACGTCGATAGGCCTAAGATTCCAGTAAGACTTCGAAACCATAACCTTTTTACTAATGTTTCTATGATATACAGCGTATAAGATAGTACAAACTAAATTTCTACCTGAAGTGTTTAACTTTTAAAAGCCTAAAATATTGTTTTGAAAGCATATTGTTAACTTAAAATATTGTTCTGAAAGCATATTGTTAACTTAAAATATTGTTTTGAAAGTATATTTGTATATTTCGGTAACGAAATAAAATGGAACTATATGCAGTCACGGATGATTATTTAAACCGCAAAGGTCTTTTCTTAACTTGCAACGGAGTATAAACGCGTTATTTCAAGTGGTGATTTCAAAAGGCGTCTTTCGTCTATGAAAATCAACTTTAATTGTTTTCTTTTCCTTTTTTTTTCACTCATAATAAAAGTACGGTCAAAACTACCAGAATATGTTAACACTTGCCGTGTTTCTGGTTCTATGGAAACAATTAAAAAGCCCTTGTTAATTTATACTGAAGCATTTTGGTAATGATTTTGGTGAAATTAGCAATAAAACATTGTTTATAGTCTGTGATAAAAATTTGGTAAAAGTGGTAAAATTTCGTAATTTTGTCATGATGCCTTAGAGCATAGCATGGAAAACAATTAATTCAGTTAAATTTACTTTTCAGTTTCCTATTTTCTACTAAATGGGTAGTAATAAAAATTATAATTTTATAAACCAGTTATACTGCATATATATATGACCCCATATCTTTCTTTAATATTAACCTATAATATTCCAACTCGATCAGGTTTTATATTATAACATACTATAGTACCAAATTAAATTATTGGAGACAAATTAGGGGATCCATAATGTTGCACAATATTTAAGTATGTATTTATATATTTAAAATAGCGCAAAATAGTGTTAAAATGAAGAAATTGTTGCTTATATACTCCATACACATATGGCCCTAAATCTCTCTTTAATATTAACCTATAATATTCAAACTCGGTCATGTATTAGATTGTTACATACTGGAACAGAATCGAAGAGTTTTCATTAAATCTTTACTAAATGAGTGGAAAAATTACCAAATGAATGGTTTAAATACCATGGATTTTGGTTTCATTAACCAGAATTATATTTTTCATTTACCAGGAATGTCATACAGGACGATAGTTTTACAGTTTTCTCCATGAGTAAAAAACTTACCATTTATAAAAATAAAATAAATGAGAACAAAATATTGTCAAAACTTCTAGAATATCGCAAAATTTGCAGTGTTTTTTTTCTATGTAAACGGTTCTATGGGAACACGAAAGAGCTCGATAATTTTGTCGAAGTGCTTTGGTAATTATTTTTGGGAAATTAGCAACAAAACCCAGTTTTATAATATGTGATAAAATTTGCTTATTTTTGCTAATTTTATCATGATACAATAGAACATGGCATAAAAAACCATTTATGCGATTAAATTTACTTTTCAGTTTTGTATTTTTTACTAAGTATGGTAATAAGAGCTGTAATTTTGAAAACCAAAATTTCCGGTAAATCCTCGCTAGATGAACGGAAAAATTAACCAAAATAAATGGTTTAAACACCGTATATTTTAATTTAATTAACCAAAATACTGCTTTTCATTTACCAGAACGATAGCTACCATACAAAACGATAATTCTACAGGATTTTTTTTTCTACGCGTTGAAAATATAAACTAACCATTTCTGAAAATAAAATGAAACGACAATGTAGTATATCCTCCACTTTTCTTTTAACTGTCCATAGATCTTGCAATAGAATTTCTTACTTCTTTTGTGGTTTCCTTTTATGATGGATGTCCGCCATTTTCTTGCACAAGAGGATTCAATGTTTCTAAAGATAGAACTCATGTTTGATAGCGGATGTCATCAGCACAATCTTTCTATGGACTTAAAAGATTCTTTTGTGTTGAATAGAATGAAATAGAGATGTTCGTTTTCACATCGACAAGCCATCAACTTCTGTAATTGAGCCAAAACATTCTAAAAGAAAATAGAGATGAGGCTTTACGGAGACATTTTTAGATACCATAAAAGAATCATCAAGCAATTGCAGTTCAATTCTTCTAAAAAAATTTTTTTATAGGATTTTTCTATACAATAGTAAAATTTTTTTTGATCCTTTTTTCCTTCAAATAAGCAGTTTTTAATTTAAACTATATGGTTATTCAAAAAAGTGAACACAATTGCTCTCGATAATGATTTTTCAGATATTCAGAAAACTTGTTTTGCTTTATTTCGCACTTAAATATTTAGAAGTGGCTTCTAATATGTTTACATTTTTACATTTATTTTCTTCAGAAAATATATATATATATATATATATACATTTATCTTCGGATAATTATTCTTCATTCAGAAATATCGCACTTATTGTAAAAGATGTGTCCTGATGAAGACCTTTACGTCTAACCATTGAAAGTTTTTCTGTTTTATTTTATTTCATTCCTCTTCTTTGTTTATATATTTGAAGAGAATTTCAAAAGTTCTTCACATTTAGAGTAACACTTTTATAGTCGGATTTGTTTCTATATTCAGAGAAAAGCACATAAAAATTGACTATTAAAATATGTAATGCTATTATAATTCAAATTATGCGTCCTACCATTAAAAACGATGAATAAAAATAGACTAAAGTGAAGTTTAAAGAAGAAAGAAAATAAGAAGTTTTTGCCTAAGGGAAAAATTTCTTTTTAATTTGCTACTTAACAATCAAAGGTGTTATCATGCAACTGATGTAACACAGTTTTGTCAATTTGCTAAAACTTACAGAAAAATATTGAGTTAAAAATAGCAGAAATATCTCAGTTCTCCACATTAGCCCCTTGTTTTCTCTTTACACTTACCTTCACTAATGGAAGAGTGACTTTCAGTTTTTGATATTTTCTTAAATTTCTCAAGATATACTTAAAGGAATAATTTGTATTTTTACAGGTGCTTAGTTCACGTAAGTTTTCATACTTAGCAATAATGTTTAAAGTATTCAGAGGTTTAAGGGACCAACAAAAAATTACGAAATGTAGCGAGTATTTTTGAACGCCTCATGCCAGAAAATCAAGCAACAAGCTTGTAACTTGTTTTAATTACTTTGGTTGTTATTTGCAATAACGTAAAATTTCATAAATCTAGCTTAAATATTTATGGAGATATAGACATTTTTACAAAAATCTATTTTTTTTGTCTTACGTTTTTTAATTATAACTTCAGAAATATTCAGTAAAATTTACCAATATTTTTGGAGCGATTAAAGTATTGTTTTAAAATTTGAAAAAATTCATTGAAAACTGAGCAAGATACGAAAATTTGAAGTAGTTATTTTACACTGTGCATGCGTGGTAAAATTTAAAAAAGATTTTTTTCATAATTTTGAGGCGAATCGTATTTGGCAACAATAAGAAAAGTCTGATTTGAATATCTTAAAAATTTAAAAAGTTTCAAGCAATTTTCTAAGTAGTTTTTGTACTACTAAGTACTTTTTTAAAAGAAAGCTTCAATTGATAAGGGGTTTTACCCAAATTTTAATTTGTATTATAAGACACAATTTAATAACAAATAATAATGCCATACACGCAAATGTGTGGTATAAGGAAACAAATTATGTGAAAGAAAACACACTTTAATAGTGAAGTTCCCCTACCACGCACAATTACAGTGCACAAAATATAATTTGGGAAAAACACATTATCGGTTTTGACGTTCTTTTAAAAAATACAAAAACTACTTCGAAAATTGATAGAAGCTTCTTAAATTTGTAAGATATTCAAACCTGATTTTTTCATTAATTGCCACATACGATTCACTACAAATCATGAAAAAAAAGGTTTCATATTTTTTCTCTCGCATGCATAGTATAAAAGAGCTACTTTAAGTACTCTTATCTTGCACAGCTTTTAATGAATTGTTTTCAAATTTTAATACAAAAATTTTGAAAATAATTTTTAACTTCTAACAAAATATAGTTAAATTTTATTGAATATTTTTAATATTATAATAAAAAAAAATTGTAAGACAAAAGAAATGAATTTCTTATAAAAATGTCTATATCTCCATAGAAATTTAAGCCTGATTTACGAAATTTTAAGCAGTTATTGCAAATATAAATCAAAATAATCGATACAAGTTGCAAATTTATTGCTTGATTTTTAGCATAGGGTGTTCAAGAATACTTGTTTCCCTTCGAAATTTCTTGTCGATCCCTCAAACCTTCGAAAGTTCTGATCTTATTTGCAAAGTACGAAAAATCGCATGAACTAAACACCTTTAAAGTTACAAAATAATCCACTAAGTATTTCTTGTGAAAATTAAAAAAAAAAATGTCATAAACTGAAAGTGCCTCTTCCATTATTGCAGGTGTATATTAAATGGTACATAAGTATAAAAGAATTTAACAGAAATTTTCCTATTTTTTTTAAAAAAAAAGTCTCATAAATGCGTCCCGGAGTTTCTTTTACGCTTTTATAATATTAGTGATCAATAATTATTGCTAAAGACATAATTCAGTTGTCCTCAAATTCAACAAATTGATTTTTGTCATAACACCAACAATGAATAGCTTTTCTACCATATAATTGAACCAGAACAACAAGAAAGCGTACCGGAGCTATTTAGAAGTCAATTTGAGCTTGTAAACTAATTGAATTTCTTAAGTGGGGATGATTTGCGGTCGTAGCCTTAATGCTACATACTACATTTTTTCCCCTCGTCGCTCTCTTTTAGTCGTTCCTGCAAGTGATTAAAGCTGCTGTTAAGCTAATCCTAATTAAGGAGGTTATTTAAACTTTACGAACTCATTTAGGACAGCTGTTATCCATGTTAGAAAGACTGAGGTAAGTACAGGTCAATGAAGGAGTTTCACGCTTGCTATAAAATTACAAGAAAAGAGAATAACCCATTTTTGGATTTAACGTCTATGGTTCAAAATTGGTTTGAAAGCCTCCTGCTTGTATGTGTTAGTATGAATGACCGAAATTGGTGTTTGTTGACTTCCTCCAGCGCATGTTGACCATCACATAGTCGCTTTAGTTAATGTCCGAAGTATATACTAGGTCAAGTTAAGTGCCATTGCCCGGTATACCCTACACAGATATTTTTTAAAGGTTCTGTCCCACTGCCTGACATGCATTTGCCTGGTACTCCGAAGACTAATGTTTCTCCTAATCTATCCTCAGCAGATATTAAAATAACGAATAAATATTATAATATCAACGAATAAATTAATAACAAATCGTATGTAACAAATATTTAGGGCATTCACCAAAGCGACTATGTGATTGTTGACATTCACCAATGAAAGTCGACATTTCCTCGATTTTGATCATTCAGGGTAACATATGCAAAACGCACTCAGTTAATTCTATTTTAGGCAGTCATAAGTATATTTCCCACAAAATTCATTACTTTTAAATGTCAAAAGGAAACTATTTTTCCAGTTATAATTTGTGAGAACATCTGTTAATAACTGCAGATAGTAGAAAAATATCGATGAAATGGGTTTTGTTTTCTTAAATGTGGGTAACAGTAAGGGTTCTCGTGTGGCCAAGAAGAGAGGGTAATACTGGGAAGCTATTTTCTCCTTTGCTGCTTTATGCTTTCGTTCATTTGACCATTTCATCATTTGTATTTATAAGCATAGAATTTATAAATTCCGTTATTAATTACTTCAGAAGTTGAAATTTATGGCACGTTTTTTACACTAGGTAAAATTTTGTAGAATCCTCATTCAGACCCCCTCCATACAATGCTTTTAATAAAATTAATTTTAGTTAAAATGTATTAATTTTTATAGATAAATCTCATTTCAAAAAATATTTTAACATAACATTACGCGTAAAAAGCGGCTCCATAAAGGGTTTATAGTAAGTATTTAAAAAGAAGAAGATATATTTATGAAATTTCTTGTCATAATAACCTCTAAAATTGTAACTTTAAATCATCAGTATGATAAAAACACACGCAAAAATTAGATAATTAGATTTTATTTTATGATTTTATAACCGTCGTTGAACAGCCGAACCAATTTTTGGGTTTGAGGCTACTAATGTTCAACTCCGTAGCTTTGTAATTTTGAACCTAATCCGGAAGACAAAGGAACTCTTGGATGAAGTATTGGCAGAAATGTGCCTCTGTGGATGATTTTTTGATGGAACTACTCCGCATTTGCGTTACATGGAGAGGAAGACCACGCGAACCTCTCACCGTTAGCCAGATGGCAAGTGAACTCTAACCCGTGATCCATATACCACTGAGGATATTTCGCATCAGCACTGTGGTCTGTGCAAGCTGGATGCGGATTCGTATCGACCAGCCATCGCCGGGATTCGGATCCTGGTCACCTCATTGGAAGGTGAACTCTCTATCTCCTGAGCCATCGCGACTCAACTTCTTAGCATGCTGAGTAAAGAAATTCAGTCGGTCAGGAGGCAAAGCGGTTAACGTGCCTGACTGCGAAGCCAATGGCTGCCAGTTCGAATCCCGCACTGGGCATGGATGTTTCTCTCTGTGTGTTGTCATCAGTTGTGTGTGAATGTGGCCCACCCTATGAACGGGTATCTGGGTCAGTGTGGCGTGGGTAATGTAGTTCGCCTTTGTGACTTTGGATCACAGGTGCTCACTGGTTAACGTTAAATGGGCAACACTTCCGGCATCTTCCGAGGTAAAGAACGAAATTTTAGTACATACCGTTAAAAAACGGAAATAAATTCTTAACCGAAGTGATTTTTATACTACTTGAGAATACCCTTATATAAAAATCATGCATAGTTGAAATTTTGTTTTGATTAAAAAAATAAAAAATAAAAAACACATCATAACACATTTATTTTTACGCTTCAGAAACTAGTGAAAAAGCATAGATTTCTCCATAAACATCCAAATTTATTTAAGAGATTACTGATGCCTTAATGTTTACAAACGAAATTTGCATAAAAATGTAGCACAGATAATGCGTTTAATTACCATTTTTATTACTCTTGTAAGCCCATTTAATGATCGTTGAAGTTTTGTTTTATTTACACATGGATGAACTTAATTCAACAATAGTTTCCGATAAAAAACTGACTGCTAATTCACGGACGTTAAATTTATTTAATGGCTCGTTCTTTAGAACATTTTTTTATGTGTTAATTCTAGTTTAAGTTTTCTAATATAGATAACGTTGTAATCAAGTTCACAGTTTTATCATGAGCTTTTATTGTGATAGTTTTTTTTGTATTTCTTAATATCATGGATATGAAAATTCTTTTTGTATCTATGAATTAACATGGTAGTTTGTTACGATTAATGTGAAAAAAAATCACTAAATTATAGGAATTATACTAAACATCTTTTTGGAAAAGTTTTGTTTTTAATCCAGATAAGAAAGCTTCTTTTCTCTTAAAAACCTCATTTTCTAATAAACAAATATTTTATGAGATATTGTCTTACTGAGATTAGTTAAAACCGGAATTAGGTGTTAAGTATTTTTGTTATTAGGTTAAGTGTTTTGTTATTAAGTTAAGTGTTTTGTTATTAACTGTTCTTGTTATCTTTTGTTTTTAAGGTCAGTACCCCTAAATGCGACAATGTTCAGTTACTTTAAGTCATAATTCAAGATTCATCCATTTATGCCATAGAATGAAAATTTCGTATACCTGGAGAACATCCCGATTCATTTCCTCACATTTAAAACCTTTTTTAACGGGCAATTTCTAGTTGCAATTTCATCTCCTAATTTTTCATGCTCTCCCAAAATGTCCTAAATGCGACGTTTTCCATCGAAATAAAGGTCATTTTTCCAGAAGTGCGACCTCGGCCATGGGCATCTTATTAATCTACCACAAGAAAAAACGGAAAAACACCGAACTTGAGAAATAGAATAACAGAAGCATTTAGAGCCTGATTTTTCGAGCGAAAGTTTGAAGTCCTTGAATGCGATGATGTTTTCGGCTGCCTTTCTAGAGATAGGTATCGATTACAGCAATCGATAACATCTGTAATTGTTTGGATATAATTACTACTATGTAATCAATTACTTGTCATTGTGATTACAAGAAAATTACGAATACAAGTAACTATGATCTCTCATTACATGTAGTGATGATTAAATGCAGTCAGAACAAGGAATGATTGCTGGTAATCATGGTTACATGATATCAAAATATGAGATTACATGTTATCATGTTTACAATTAATCGAAATGTGTGGTAATAAGTAATCATGAATGCATGCTATCGTAATTACATGTAATCATGATTAAAAGCTATGAAAATATAAAATAGCAAATAATTACGATACATATTAAACTTAATTATGAATAATATTTTACGCAATTGCAATACAAATTCTAATACGGACAATATAGGAAGGTACGTATGTATTGTGCGCAAAATAAAAGGACCATCCTGAATAACTTTTGATCTAATAATCGGATCTTCCTGTTCTAGGACTTAATCTTACTGGTTTACTGACTTAATGTTAATGGTCTTAATGGTTTGTTGTGACTTCAAGTATGCTAATTAATTAGTGCAGGCGATATTTTAAGTTACAAAATCAGAAAAAAACGTACCTTCTCTGAATAAAAGAACTTTTTTTGATAGATTCAGATTGTTGACTTTCAAAATGAGCCGCAATGTGGGAAATATGGTCTCCATAATTTGGTCCTGAGAGCTATCCAAAGTTTGGACCCCTTACTGTTAATTTTATTTTTTTCGTACTTTTTACATTTTAAAAAATTTGAATTTAAAAGTATTTGCACTAAATTATAAAATTCATTTATTCAAAGATGATTCGATGCAAAAAATAACTTTTAGTAAATATTCTTAATCTTTTATTATTTTATTTAATAATATTAGTCGAAGAAATTTTGCATTGTAAGGCATACAAATTTTTACATAATTTTAAATAACATGGCAAAATACAAACTTTGAGTCAGATCGGTTGAATAGTTTCAGAGAAATCAAATTTCAAAAAAGTAGAATTTTAAAAATCCGACTTCTCAGGAACTATTCGACTGATTTCACCGAAATTTTTATTTCTAACAAAAGTTTCTATTTTTTTTCCTCGAAATGAGAAAAAAAAGCAATCACCGAATAGATTACTTTGCTAGGAAGAATAACCTTCTTTCTTATTTACTATAATTATAATTATAAAATTTAAATTTTATTTAACCATGAAACCATACGATTTGATAGATAACTTGCCTCTAAAGCAGATATCTCTTCAGCTGGAAGTTAAGCTGTGAATAATTAAAATATTAAATTCAAAATACGTGAAAGAAAAAAAAATGAAGGCAGTTTTGTAAGCTTTAATGAGTTATGCTGGGAAACCAGCTGACTTTTTCTCACCAATTTATGTACTCATTCAAACACAGATGGCGCTGCCAACTGAAGTGTGACAAACTGTTTTTAAATTAACCATTCAACAGTTTAAGAGCTGTCTGGTGATATTTTAAATCATTTTCAATCAGCAGATCAATTTGCTTACAAACTAAGAAATTCGGTAAGAAAAAATTATCTGGTTTTCTAACAAGATCTTAGATGACCTTCTTTTTGTCTCTTCTCGCTTTTCCTTAAATAATATTTTAAAATTGTCCTTCGTATTTAGAGCAATTGTTAACTATAGATTTATTTTAGCATTACTCCCTTTAAAAACAAAAATCTGACTCCAGTTCAGTAGATATGTACGGAAAATAATAATAATTTATTTTGTCAATAAGAGACAATACCAAACACATCACCCTTCAAATGCTAAGATTTATGGACTTCTACACTTCGAACACATGCTTAATGTCTAATGCTGCAATAAAGATAATTTATTCTGCTCTTTGTTAGCAATAATACCAAAAGAAAACTAACGTATTTACTCATTCGTCTCATATATTTTTTATTGACGTAGCGATATATTGACAGTGGAAGAACAATATATTCGATTATTTATACACGGAGTAAAGATGTTTATGTAAGACATTCTATACTTAATGCTTTACCCATTTCCCAAATAATATCATATGGCTTTGTTTGATTTGTCAAAACAGCTTCAATTAAATCAAAGATGTCAAAGAACAGCAATATATTATTTGTTAATAATGATCTACACTTTGTTGTTATATTGTTATATATATATATATATANTTAAAAAGATTTATCATAACACTCATTTACTTTATATATTATATAGTGATAAAATCAATTACTTTCATATCATGTTTGAATGTTTCCTTGCTATTCTTTGAGGCCTTTGATCTGAAAGTCTTATTTAAATAGTGGTTTGGCTCCACTTGTTAAAAAATGTTCTTACACGTCAATTTTATCCTACTTTGAAATTAGTACACCTTTAGGCTGTTTCTTCAGACAGATAGAGGACACCACAAATATGACAATATATAAAAATTATTTACTACAATAAACATTCATAAATAGGTATATTAAATGAAATTTCATTTGATTTTAATGACTTACATTGATTAATTAATTGTATTTGTTTTTTTCTTGGTATTTTATTGAAGATTATAAAATTGTTTTCTTAAACCTTGAAAAAGCAAAACTTAAGGAAGAAAAATGTGATGCAAAAGCGTTATCATCTGCATTCCCATTCGTGATCTTTTTTCATTCATGCATTTACTGATCATAGTTCTGACGCAAAATATGCTCAGTAGAAGACGAATAATGGGTTAGAGTCCCCTTGTCCCCATGCTAATGGAGGTTGGTTTCCGTGCTTTTCCTCTCCATGTATTGCGAATGCTGGTTACATCCATCGAAAAGTCCTCCATGAAGGTAAATTTCTCTCAATACTTAATTTAGGAGTTCCCTTGTCTTCTGTATTGGGTTCTAAATTACAAGGCTACGGTGTTGAACGTTAGTAGTTTTAGACGTTGCGACGACACTGTGTTGCCATCTTTTCGTCGCCAAGTCATTTCTTCCTTGTATAAATTTCTTTGCTGAGTAAGTACGAGCGCGCACTTCGAGTTATCGGTATGTCCGCGAGTGCACCCCTGAGGGGGCGAATAGGGTTTAAGCTAGTTATTAGTTGCTAATTATTAGTTATTAGTATTTAAAACCAAAATTGGGCAGGCTGTTCAACGACGGTTATAAGGTTTGAATGCCGTTAATATGCAAATTATCTAGCTAATCTGAAGATCATTTCCAACGATTCGTAGAAGTGCGGAATCAAGAGTTTTTCGCAATTTACTTGCGTAACTTGTCCATTAATTGTCTCCGTATTGTTAAAATCCACAAAGTTTGTGTCACCGATTCCATCAACTAATTTGTTGATTGTTTCATGCTATTGACTTAATTCCTTAGATACCGAAAAATATGTAAATATCATTATGCTAAATTTCTTGTATTACATTTCTTAAAGTGATTGATTCTATTAAATAATGTGTTGATTGTTTGATCGTAGTAAACTGATATTTTTTTTAGATAGTGAAAATTAAATGAATAACATTAATTTAAACTTACATAACAGTTGCTGTTGTTCCAGCAGAGACCTTATTTTTCACTTTAACGAATGCTTGGTGGGTAATGTGCTGATTAATTACGTAATTTGAGAAATGAAGCAAGTTTCTTTGCACTTTAATGTGCAAAGAAAATCCCTAGTTAATCCTTAGTCCCTAAGAAGTCCCTAGTTAATCTACACACTAGGAGAATAAATGTTTTGTTGCATTTACACAAATATTAGATCTTGTCTAAATCGGGTGTGGGTGTTTCATATCTAAAATTGGTATTGCTAAGCCAACGATTTGTTTTAAATTATATTTTTAGTCTATTTATGCCGAAATATACAAGTTTAAAAACGTTATATATAATTTGGGGGGGGCGTAAGTGTTGTTACAAACTTCTAGGGAAGTTAGGACACTTCTGTATTGGAACCCATGACGTGGTCAGCAGCACACGAAGATACAGTTCATAGTAGGGAAGCACCCCTAGCGGCGTATGATGACATTCCCGGACATGGACTATTAGCAGTTTTAATCTTCATGATTTCTAGAAATTTGTCGCAACATTAGAAAATAAACTAAAAATCTCATCTTGAAAAGACTATGCCTAAGAGAGAGAAACTAGTTAAAGATTTGCAATCAGTGACGTGAAAACTTCTAATATCCCTTAAATATCATCCAACGGAAAAAAAGAAAAACATTCCTCAGTGTAATCTGTAGAATATATAATTTCTACTCTTAAGTGGTACTATGGACAAATCCAGACTTACAAAAATTACTAATACCCACTATCCTTGTAAAACTTAAAAAAAGTATGTAATAAAAATAAAAGTATACATATACAACACAAAACTATTTTAAGTTTAAATATTTCAGGTTTAAAAGAAGACAGAAAACGTCACGATACAGTTTTAGCCAACTTTAAGAGGTTATGATCATGATATAAAGCTTAGCAATTTCTGAAAAGAAAAAAAAAACATTTCGTGAAATACGGAATAAAATATTGTGTTCGAAATCATACTCCGAAATGACGGAGATAGATGAATCTGAATCATAAAGCTTTCAAATGTGATAACTTATCTCATATATCATAGCACTGGGCCTTCATCCTTCAAATGAATCCATATTTAGAATTTATAATGGTTTACCAAGAACAACGGACATAACTTTTATACCCGTCTTTGTAAAACAAAACATTCATTTTTTTTTTGTTTCTTTAAAAGTTAAGTTTCTTAGTTGCATCTCAATCGAAAAGCACTTCAAGGCCTTAAGTACAAAATGCGAAAACTAAATTTTTAAAGACATATTTACATTCCTATCCGAACAAAACAAACGATTTTATCTTTCGGAAATGGCAACGAATGTACAAATCAGTTTGCTTGGAATTCTACGGAAACCAGATGTATAAGAATTTATGTTACTTTTTTAAAGTTTGAGGAGCAACAATCGTTTTCAAAATAAGACTTTTTAGATTTTTTTCATCGTCTGATATTTGGAAGATTCTTACGCTTGAGTTTCTTTTTCAGAAATGGTTGCTTTAAAATGTCATCAGTCATTTTCGAAACGCGATCTTTTCGTTGATCTTCCGGACAAAGTTTTTTTTCTTTTCTAATCTTCTGCCTGAATTCACCGATATCAACGAAATGAAAGAAAGTGTAAGTAAGAACCTGGTAGAATAACTCTAAATAAAATTCTTAAAATAAAAAAGAAAGCGAAAAAAAAGTCTAAGTAAGTCTAGTTTTCGGTTGGTAGTCGCTTGCTGGAAAGAAAAATCACTGCTTAAGCCTAACTTTCCTCATTTTTTTTTAGAATGTAATACACCTCCTTCTTGATTTCGGTGTTTACACTCGATTGAATATCAGCTTTAAGCTCTCTTCTTTCATTCATTTTAGAAGCACCTTATATTTGATTTATCCGGTGGTGGCTACTTCTTTTTCACAATAAAGGAGTTACTTTTTTAAATAGTGAAGAACTGCGAGTTCTTAAATAAGGAACAGGAGGAAAAATTGAGGTATTTTAGTTCTAGAATCCTTACTGCTGCATTCTAGCTGACAGTTACTGGAAGACTTGATAAACTCGCTATGCATTGCCGTATACGTTGCTCTTAAATTTCCGGATACTTTTAGCAAAAGCTTCAAGTTTTACAAAGCAATTTCACACTTTTACTAATGATTTAACTTGTTTTGCCTATTTTGCGTTTGTGTAAAATTTTATTGCAGACATTGAAAGATGTTTACGCCCAGAAAATCTGCTTGAATTAAAAACTGAAGTTGCAGTGGAATAAAATGAGTTAAATTTTATTTTTCTTAATGAGTTTGAACTTAGTTACCTGTGCACTTTTGCTTTATGTCAAAAAATGCTTTAAGTACGTAGAGGAAAATTTAGCATACACATTTGCAGTTGCTAAATGTTGTAATAATGCAGTGAGGTTTAAACCACAATGTTTGATCTGGATACTTTTCTTTTAGAGAAGAAGTTAAGGTTATTATAGAGTTGGTAACAACTCTATAATAACCTTATAGAGTGGTTACCAACTATGAAATAAAGAGGTATTCATAGTTGGTAACCATGCTCATAACTAGACAAGCAGAACCATAATTTACAAGCAGAACCATGCTCAAAACTAGAAAGGCATTGTAGGAAACTGTTTACTGGAATGACGAGATTAAAGTGAAAAATAGACGATCGGAACTAGAAAGACGAAATGTTTCATTACTTCTGACGAAACTCGTTTCCTCAAAGAAGTGGCGACAGTTGTTGCCTCACTTTGACGAAATGTTCGCTCGGGGCTTATATAAGGAAACGGTTTCGTTAAATGCGAAGAATTTGTGAAGAAAAACGTGAAATTTTAGTATTAATTTTTTACAGTGCATCTGGTTAAAAGTAACCGGACACCACGCCACTGTCAGAGAAGTCTGCTTAACCTTGAAGCATGATATCAGTACCTNAAACGCTCCGTTCTTGAAGTAAAAGTGCGAGCTTTGCGCCAAAGTGACGACACTAGAGTGACGTGTGAGGATCGGCGCGGCAAGAGATACTTCAAAGGAGTGAACCAGCCCTTCTATTCTCTTTAGCCCTGATTAGACATGATAAACCCGCTATGCATTGCCGCATATGTTGCTGCTAAATTTCCGGCTTCTTTTAGTAAAAGTTTTAAGTTTTTCAATCAATTTTACTCTTTGACTAGTGATTTAACTTGTTTTGCATGTTTTGCGTTATTGTAAAAATTCATTACAGACATTGAAATACGCTTACGCTTAGAAAACCTGCTTGATTTCAAAACTGAAGTAGTAGTGGAATAAAATGAGTTGAATTTATATTGATTCATTGAATTCATATTGATAAATTTCATATTGAGTTTAAAATTAGTTATCTGTACACTTTTGATTTATGTCAAGCAAATGCCTTAAGTCCATAAAGGAAAATTTGGCATGCACATTTGCAGTTGCTAATTGTTGCAATAATGCAGTGAGATTTAAACCACGATGTTTGATCTGGCTAGTTAGCTTAATTTTCTGTTAGAGAAGAAGTTAAAACTTATCACAGAGTTGGTAACCTTATACACCACGCCGCTTTCACAAAAATTGGCTTAACCTTGAGGCATAATATCACTGCTTTGATTCATTGTACCTTCTAAAGGTGTTTCAAAACTGAACTATGTTCCTGTTTCAGATGATCTCCTGTATTCTGTAATTATGTTTCAGAAATACGATAATATGGTTTATCTTAACATACATCGTAATGTTATTATTCAAACGTATTGCCCCATACCAAGCAAGTTTGAAGAAGATTGAAAATAAATGAGTAAATTGATTTACTTAAAGTCGAAGCATGTTCACAAACAATGGCATACAATGGAAAAGATTACAAATACAAAAACATAAGCAAGGTTGAAAATTGTCACGTAATTGCCATCTGAATTTTCAAATGTGTAGAATCCATGCCATGTGAATTGCCATGTAAAGAGTCAAAACTGAAATTTTATAAAATTCCTCGCAAATACTTAAAAATATATATTGATAATAAAAAGCAATATTAGACAGAAAATTTAGAATATATAAAGGGGAAAAAGAGGAAGAAAATCTGCTTCTTATAGTTGCAAACCTTTTTTTTAAAAAAACTTCATTTTATGAGAGGATAAAACAAAATATACTATTAAAAGATATTGCTGATGTTTATATACCTGATGAAGGAGAAGAAATAATTTTTACATATACTTTGAGTGCTTGTTTCGATATAAAGTAGATACCAGATAATCGAAAAATACATGTTTCAACGTTTCTGAGGCTCTCATATGTTACAGAAAATTCATTTACCTTTTAAGCTCATTTTAAAATTCTTGCTTTCAAAAATTAAATACTATTGATGGAACCGGAGTTGGAATAACATTTTTCCAATTGAAATATTTGTTCATGCGGTTATACACTGTACTGTCAGAAATAACTCACTTTTGTCGATTGAGCAGTAATTGAGTTGCATTTCGTAAATTTTGGGAAACATTTCTTCACGAAATTGCGTGATTTGTGACGAAACGCGAACACTTAAGTGCATGACGAAAAGTTTCTTCAACTCGGAACCTCATCAAATGGGCATTGTAGGAGACTGTTAACTAGAATGACGAACAATAAATTGAAATATTTTTTCATGAGGTTACACCCTACACTAACAGAAATACGACTCTCACTTTTGACGATTGAGCAATCATTGAGCTGCATTTCGTAAATTTCGAGAAGCATTTCTTCACGAAATAGCGTAATTTGCGACGAAACGCGAACTCTCAAATGTATGACGAAAATGTTTCTTCAACTCGGAACCTCATCGAAGGGCATTGTAGGAAACTGTTAACTAGAATGACGAGACTAAAATGAAAACTAGACGATCGAAACTAGAAAGGAGAAATTTTTCATTACTTTTGACGAAATTCGTTCTCTCAAAGAAGAGACGACAGTTGTTACGTCAATTTGACGTGATGTTTGCTCGGAGCACATATCAGGAAACTATTTCGTCAAAAGCGAAGAATTTGTGAAGAAAAACGTGAAATTTTAACATCCATTTCTTACAGTGCATCTGGTTAAAAGTAACCGAACACCCATATACCGAAATGAATCTGGTTGGTGATATAATTTTGGTCTTTAGTTTCAGTGTATGAAAATATTAACTCTGAGATACATGTGGACATTCTGGACATCTGTTGCTTTTCCAATGTCAATATTTGAGCAGCCATGTTTTAACGAAAAGACTGCTCAAGAACTATACTGACTGTACCAGAGCTTTCATCTAAATCTCATAAAAGCCTTTTGAGATCAATTAAAAAATTGCTAGCCAAATCAACATATTCTTTATCGTAAATATTCACTTTAAATCTGATGGACAGTTGGAAGTCAGTTTCTGTGATTGACCATCAAAAGTTGGTGGAAAGTCTTCCCAGACGAGTGCAGGCTTTCATCGATGTAAAAAAGGTACCGACACCTTATCAAAAAGTGCCTTAAGACCCAGCGAGTCCATTCGAAAAATTTTTGTCCAGATAATGTATAATCTTCAAAGAGAGAGTATAATTTTATATGCTTATAGAGTGAATTGTGCGTACTCTTCAGATAAATCATGTTGGGTGTACTGGTAGGTGTAACTTAGGAGAGCATATGGTTTAAATTGATATCGGAATAAGGGTACAGAAAGTTTGAAAGATATCATGGTTCAACATGGTCAATAATTACGAACAGTGTGTATACTGACCGTGTGAGGTACTGGTACATTGTTTGGATTGCACATAACCACGTGGTTTACAGCATTTTCCGGACTGTTTTTTTTTAAGTGTTCTGAAATCAAGAGTCCCCCATTTCGAATAAACTCATTCACAGTATAGGATTAATACAGAGTGGCAGAAAAAATTTCAAAGCCTTAATTTGTGTGTGGAGACTAAGATTTTGGCCATCTTCTTAAAGTTTAGGGTCTTTTTTAATGAAGAAAGGGAAAATTGAAATTGTACCTCACAGCAGGAGACTGGAATGATTAAAACTATAAAAATTCACTCTATTGGCCAAAATCTCGCATTTTTCGATTGTCACTTGCATAGCAAGGAGGATCCGAGAAAATTTAAAAATTTGATTCAGTCTGGCATTTATTATATTCTCAAAAATGAAAAGATCATGGAATTGCTAGATGGCTGTGTCATAACCTTTCAAAAAGCAGTACTTTTAGATATTGAGTTTTTAATAATTGCACCTCGACTTGAGAACATAACAAGTTTTACTGCCTCCAATAATAAAAATCCATTTTTTAAAGTTTCTCATAAGGGGAAATCAGCCTCCTCAACAGTACTTTTATTGTTTTACTTGCTTCTTAAAAGTGATCTGTAGAAATCCATTGTTCATATTTGTGCCAAATGCCTAATTTTGACTCTGTCTAACTTCTCGAGGAAGTTATTTTAAAGATGACAATGGCAGATTGTAATGTTATTTTTATTTGTTTAAAAAACTACATAAAAAACAGTTATCATTTGATTTTGCATATTTCGTACATAATTATTTTATTACATATTTACCTTTCCTGTACCAAATTGATTGTACAATTGAATCCAAACTAAGCAGCATGTAATACCTCAAATTCAAAAGCGTACAGCACTTGATTAAAAAAAAGAATTTTTGCTAAATGAACACATCTTAACAGGTCTCGCAAAACAAGATATATAACACAAAATTATTTTTATCTTTAAAAATTTCAGGAACTTATCCATTTTTAATGAATCAAAAAATGTTGAATTTATTGAATTTTAATTGGCGTTTAAAACAACCTGAAAATGGTGCCAAGTATATTGCAATTTCTTATGATTGATTAAATGATGTAATGGTTCATTTAGAACAAAAACTTGGTTCAATGTAATTCAAATAGTTTGAATGCCAAAATTGAGCAGTCATTTTGGTACAGATAATAAACTTAAATTATGCAACCAAGTTAGGTAAAAAAGTAACCTCATATTTAAGCAAATTATAATTTTTTAATAACGTAATTACTGTGGAAGGAATGGAAAACAAACCAATTTTACTCATGCTACTATAAAAAAATCAAGCAATGTTTGCTCAAACATTAACAATTTATTCAGTTTATTAATTTATCTGTTTTATTTTATTACAATATATGCTGCATAACGATAACAATAGTATTTTTTGTTTTAATGTGGTACCACGATAGGCAAACCTAAAAATATGAAAGAGATATAAGTTATGACATTTTGTAATTAAAAAATTTGGCGAGAAGGCTTGGCGAAAAATAAAACTCAAAGAGCTATTTAAAAAATGAAGTATATCTTATTTATTTTGTAAAGTCAGTTAATGAAATTCAAAGAATATCAGCAACAAAAAAAATGATTTTTCTAATTCCGTTAGGATCTAGCATAACCAAGGTATATTCCCTATATGCATTTTCATTAAATAATTATGAAATGTTACGTTTTCAAACGATGCTATATTTCAAAGAGCACGTAAAACAGACATTTATTATTATACTATTCTTCATTTCGCAGTGAATGTTCGCTAATATGTTTTGAAATTAATTATGCTTCTTTCCTTTGGGGAAAATGGGATTTTAAAATCAACTATTCCCTTTTGTCTTTTAATATAATGCATAGTGATATACTTTCTAAAAACCGTAAGTTTCATAGCTGTTTGTCCTTTGTGTTCTATTACATATTAAATGATGTTTTTAAATAAAATAAAAAACAAGTTTTATTAATAATAATTTTAATAAAAAAATACTCACTGCAAAATTTATGACATTTTTAGGCGTAGCATATAATTAAGAAACGTGATTAATTTCAATTACAACACCCATGGGTGTAATTAACAGCTAGAGTAAACATTTCTAATTATATATCCTTTCAATAAAACTAACAAAATTCGTGTCGCATTGTAATTAGATGCAATTTATGTATATATTTAAGCAAATATGAGTTGTAACATAACATGAGAGGAAAAAAACATCAACATAAAAAACTGAAAAGCTAAAAAAAATTAATCTCAATTGCTTGACAGTTAGCTTTAAAGAAATTAAAACTTTCTAAGTCTCCTTAAATACTGAAAACTTATAAAAACGTGTAAAAACAAATATCTTTATATTAAAAATGACAATTTTGTAAGCTCGTTGCAAAAATATTGAAAATGTATTAGATGTGTGACGTGAAAAAAGAAAGAAATGTTCTTGAAATAAAAATTAAATTATTCACAAGAAAGAATAATTAGGAATTAAATATCCAAGAAAATGTGACGAACAAAAACTGACTAAACTTTGCTAAAACTTGACTAAAAACATAATTTCAGTTAAGTTTAGGAGTCTATCAACCTTCATTATATGAAAATAAAATAGAAAAAAGTGACTTACTTGGAGAAATGGAAAAGAAAAATTTATTAAACTAAGAGTAAAGCAGGAAATTCTTCATATATTTCGTAAAATATAAGTACTTTCTTCGAAAACTCCATTTTTTGTTGTTTTTTTTTTAAAAAAAATAAGTGTTTCAAAGTAAAGTTTAAAAAAGTGACAGTTTAATCCTCGGAAATTTCATGATTTACATAGAAAATATTTTTGACGTTATTAATGAAATTAAACCAGTGTCTTATTAAAGTATTTGAGAATTTTCAAATATTTTAATACAATGTATGAGTTTTATTCAGAAATATTTTGTTAGCTTAAAATTCCAATAAATTAATACCGAAGCAATTTAAAATATTTGTTGTTTGATATACCAATGACTCAAAGCAATTATATGCCTAGACTAGTATTGGAGCAAATGAAATTTTTTACTTAGATAAAAAATGAATTATTGTTGGTAAACTAATTCTGTTAATAGCGGGTAAACTTGTGACGCGCATGTGGTAAAGGTAAGGAACGAACCTCAAACCTGCTGGTCGCACATGTGTTACGTCAGACAGCCAGCATCGAAAAAATGAGTTGCTTCATAAAGCGTCGTCAGCATAAGAAATGCACTGTAGAACAGAGATTATGTATTTTTCATGTGGCCATGACAAAAGCTACTATTATAAAGTGATTCTAAGAATTGGCTGAAAACACCAAAAAGAACTGGTAAACTTTGTCAGATGGAATGATGAATCACATAAAGTGATGAATCATAGTGAGGAAGAGAGAAAGAGTAAATCGTTAAGTTTATTTTGCTATAGGTGACTAGGTTTCTCAATAAGATGTGATTTGAAATGTTAGGTTATCTCATAAAGCAAAACCTAAATGTATAGAAGAGAGAAAGAGTAAATAGTTAGCTTTATTTAGCTATTGGTGACTAGGTTTCTCAGTAAGATGTGATTTGAAAGATTAGGTTATCTTATAAAGCAAAACCTAAAAGTATAGAAGAGAGAAAGAGTAAATAGTTAGGCTTATTTAGCTATAGGAGATAAGGTTCCTCAGTAAGATGTGATTTGAAAGATTAGGTTATCTTATAAAGCAAAACCTAAATGTATAGAAGAGAGAAAGAGTAAATAGTTAGTTTTATTTAGCTATTGGTGACTTGGTTTCTCAGTAAGATGTGATTTGAAAGATTAGGTTATCTTATAAAGCAAAACCAAAACGTATAGAAGAGAGAAAGAGTAAATAGTTAGGTTTATTTAGCTATAGGAGATCAGGTTTCTCAGTAAGATGTGATTTGAAAGATTAGGTTATCTTATAAAGCAAAACCTAAATGTATAGAAGAGAGAAAGAGTAAATAGTTAGCTTTATTTAGCTATTGGTGACTAGGTTTCTCAGTAAGATGTGATTTGAAAGATTGGGTTATCTTATAAAGCAAATCCGAAACATATAGAAGAGAAAAAAATTGTTAGTTTTTTTTAATCTCTAAGTGATCAGGTTTTTCAGTAAGATGTGATGCGAAAGATTAGGTTATCTTCTAAAGCAAAACCTAAACGTATGGAACAGAGAAAGGAAGAGAAAGAGTAAATCGTTTGGTTTACTCAGCTATAGTTGATTGGGTTTCTCAGTGAGATGTGATTTGAAGGATTAGGTTATCTTATAACGCAAAACCTAAACCTATAGAAGAGACAAAGGAAGAGAGAGAGAGTAAACCGTTAGGCTTATTCAGCTATAGGTGACTAGGTTTCTTGAAAGATTAGGTTATCTTCTAAAACAAAACCTAAACGTATAGAAGAGAGAAAGAGTAAATCGTTAGGTTTATTCAGTTATAGATGATTGGGCCTTTAACTAAGATGTGACTTGAAAGATCAGGTTATCTTCTAAAACAAAACCTAAACGTATAGAAGATAGAAAGACTAAAGCGTTAGGTTTGTTCAGCTATAGGCGACTGGGTTTCTCAGGAGGATGTCATTTGAAAGATTAGGTTATCTTATATAAGGCGAAACCAAAATGTATAAACGATATATTTTAAACAATATATTTAGTGTGTGTTGATACGATTCGCAGATAATTTTTGATAGGTATTTGTGATGCGGAGGATATTTTTGTATATTCTCTCATTGTCACAAATTTCCATGAAATTTTGTTGGAATTATACATAGAAATTCCTCTGTTTTGCCATGTCTTTCAAACTCAAGTCAAAACATTTTCTTTCCTTATTTTGCACAGAAATTACAAATTACGAACGAAATATTGTTTCACATTTTCTTACGCTGAATCGAATGAAACCCAAAAACAAATTTTATAAGACAAATAGTTTAAAAAAGGGTAAAGGTTTTTCGTACTGAAACTACAGAGGAGGATGGGGTTAAATAAAAGCGAGGAAAAATGACAGCGCCAATCACCTGATCTGAATTTGCCGTAACTTTCATAGGTCGACACCGAACAACAACAACAAAAAAAATGTGCAAAATTTCAATAAGTTCGGTAATTAGTTTTCAAGAAAACGTGCCTTGCGACTTTTAAGTGCAGAATTTCCAAAGACGTACTTTCTGTGAGTTTTACTCAGATTGACTTCAAACTTTGAAAAAATGCTCTTGGCAAGCCGCAATATTAGATTTTATTTTAAATGGATTCTTTGGAAGTCTAAACACCATCTTGCTCTTTAAAAGAGGCATTTCACAACATTTATCAGGTTTTACTTAACCAAAACGCACTGTCTGACAACAATAGGAGAAAAGGAAATTCGAGTATAAACGTCGTTAACTCTACTTTTCGAAGCTTTGTCGCCAAGGAAAATAAAAAGAAGCTCCAGTTTAATTGTCTTACACTGGAAGCAAAGCGATGATTTTAAACTATATATATAATCTTGCTGTGAAGAATAATCTGATCTTCAGAACAGACAAATAATATAAATGTTTTAAAAGTTATTAAACTGTTTTAAAAATCGCTAAATTGGCGACATTTCTCCACCTAGATATAAATTATCAAAATCATTGCCGTATTTCAGCTTTCGCAAATTTTCATGAACCCGAGTAAAGCTGCATAAGGGTAAGCCTATAAATATCAAAAAATTAGACCACAGATGCTTTTCTTTTTCACAAAACTGTAGCTTTTCTCCATATTGACGGTTTGCGCCATTTTCAGAATAAGCGTAGTCAGTGCTGGCTTTAAATAGGCTAAACTTGACTTAACAGTTATTAGTAGCAGTTGCAAACTTACAGCAGTAATAAAAATAGCATATTGTCCGCAAAAAAGCAGCATTTCATATTACGACGGAGTCTTTGAAAAAGCAGCCTTAAAGCACTTTTTAGATCTATATATATATTTTTATTTCATTCAACTTCTCGCCGTTGCTAGGCGCTGTTTTTTTCATTCGTGCTACTTGGACTGCAAAGTGTTAACCTTTTCAAAAGTTTAAATTAATTGTAATTAATTATTATTTAATTTAAATTTACTAATTATGAGTAATAGATGCCTGTGAATAAACACAATGGAAACCGGAATTTAGATTAATGTGCTCATAAGTAATAAATTATGCATAAATAATTTAAAATTTTGATTCCAAGGAGCTGCAGTTTTTCAAAATTATGAGAAAAAGCCTTAAAAAATTGCCAAAAAATACCTAAAACAATTACAGTTTTCAATTTTTTCTTGTTTTAATAATATCTGCTCAACTATTACTGTAAATATAAGTATTCAACGTCACAGTGAATATTAAAGTAAAGTGAAGATAAGTACAGATGCTGAGAACTCCTTCAAAATTCGTCTTGTTTCGTAAAAATTTGGCAGTAACAGAATACAGTTCTTTTACAGTTTACTGAATTACGCAGAGCAATTGTCCTGTTTTTCGTGGAAGTTCTGCAAATCCCCTATAGCAGGGATGGCGAACCAATGGCACGCGTGCCCTAAATGGCACGCGACATAATATTTTGAGCAAGCCACCCATCACAAAGCTCATTATGAAGCATATTAACAATTAAATTAAAATTCACAATAAACAAACAAAAAATAAACAATTTTTAGCCAAATAATTAGCAATTAATGCTAAAAAACAATTAATAAGCATAAAAGACAAGCTAACAATAAATAACTAGCAAAAAATTAACAGTAATGCTTGAACTAACATCTTACAACCTAATATAAGTTATTTGTCATCTAATCTGCAACAACAGAAGTCACAATGATGTTAATTTAAGTTGAATTACGCATATAACTAAGAAATTGCAAAATGTATTATTTTTCATAGTAAATAAAGAGTTTTAAGTTGATAGTATTTATCAAAATTATTTATCCTCATTAAACAATTTTTTTAGAAAAAATGGCACCCTGGTGCATAAAGGCTCGTCACCCCTGCCCAATAGTATACCTCTTAGTTTAATGATCTGATTAAGTCTAGGTTAGAGCATTCGATATTTCTCTGTCTTAAGGTGACGTTAAACTCTATTATCACTGAAACTATGTCACTATATTAGAAACTCATAACCACATCGCATATTAGATTTTGTCACAATTAAAGTATTATAACAGGTGTAGATTATAGTTTGGCGATTTCTAGGAAACAAACATTTTTAACCTATTCTTTGTATATAGTTTACGGCGAAAAAAAAGAAAAAAAGAAAACGTAGCGACAATTATATCATGAAAATAAAGAAATTTTGCCGAAAAACAAAAATTTTACAGTTAAACATTATGCAGGCAATGTAAACTATGTAGCTTTCAGTTTCCTTGAACAATTTACAGCCTTTTTCGAAAGAATTGATTGAAATGAAGTTCTCGAACTATTAATATTGAGACTTAGAACGTGAAAATCCAATTATTAAATCAAAAATTATTCATTGTGTGCTGTTTATTTTCATGTGTTAACGTAATTATAAATTGCTATGCTGAATTGCAAATAAGAATGACTAAAGTTTGCAATTGAAATAATATGAATAAGGAAAAAAAATGTGAATATCACTAAATATGAAGTGACAGGCTTTCATTATTTTGATTAATTATTTAAAACTTAGCAATTATTTTATTCAACAATAATAAAAAAATTTTGTATTGTAAGGTATATAAATTTTTGCATCATTTTGAAGAATGTAATTTTATGTTGCAAAATACAAAATTTGAGTGAAATCGGTTGATTAAGACGAAGTCCTCAAACTATTAAAATTGAGACTCAAAACGTGAAAATCCTATCATTAAATCAAAAGTTATTCAGTGTGTTCATATATTAAACATACTTATGAATTGTAATGCTGAATTGTAATTAAAAATGGCAGAAGTTAACTTTTATTGAAGTAATATGAATATGGAAAAAAATTTTGAATATCTCCAAACACGAAGTGACAAGCTTTCATACCTCTTTTTGACGCTCTTCAATACCAAAACCAGAGATGCGGAAAATAGCTATCTTTTTTAGAAATATTCAAAAGTCAGTATTATAATTCAAATACAAACTTTGCTTCCGAACATTCATCTTTTTCTTATTATTTTCGTCGTGTTTACTTTCTTTTTCTTTCAAATTCTGAACGAGTTTTCAAGAAAAATCCACGTAAATCCAGTATGTGTTGGGATTTTGTCAACAAAGGAAGGGAGGCATAAAATCCACCGAAATAGGTTGCAAGAGAATAAATAAAAAAAAAATAGAGTTCTGTTAATAGAGTACTGACAACTTAGTATTTCGTCTCACTTCGACGCTTGTGACTGCCTCGAGTCTTCTTCGAGGTTAAAAATTTCTGGTTCAAAAAGTTTTACTTTAGAAAGTTTTCTTATTTCCAACAACAAAAATATGCTTGTGCTGTTCTTAAAAAGGTAGAGTAATAACACACAAGTTTTGACAACAATTAAGTTTAAATTTTATTCACGGAAAAAAATCTCGAGAACATTTATAATTTTAGTGATATGAATTCACAAAAATTAACGCTACATTTTTATATGAGCACCTTAGAACTAATTTTTTTTGCAACCAAAACAAGGGATAAATTTTGACATTCACGATATTAACTGAATAAGTGTAACTCGATTTCTTTTAAATCGTGCCTAGATGTTTACAAATAAAGATAAGAGTATAAAAATTAAATGTAATAGTTGCATGATAGTGCCCTTAACAAATGTAATGCTTAGATAAAGCAGTTTAGTGTTTCGATGTATGTTCAAAAAAACAACGTGCAAAACCACGTTATTGTTTTAACGAAAATAGATAAAAATATTTTAAACTTATTTATTCATCTTTAAAATAATTTTTCAAGTATATGTATTTTATTATGCTTATATGATATATTTCTGTAACAAAATGCCATTTTCATTCTCATAAAAAAGGCATTTTGATAACATTTTTGTTTCATGATTCAGGCCTGTAGTTCTTCCCACATATTTACTGTTTGTGAAAATATGGTGTCCTATAAGTCAATGAAAAAAGATCTCTTAATTTTAAAAATTGAAAAGCAAATTGAATAAGTAGTGAATATTTGGTGCATATAACAAAAATACTAATAGAATGCAGAATTAAGTTCTGTTAACATTATTGTTCCTGCCTTTTAAGAATTGCCCATGTTCTTTTTCACGTTGTTGTTTTATTTGAAATTCCATGCCTGTAAATTGTGCAATTGACGGAATTTTTTGCTCTATAAGTAAAGTTGAATGTAGAATTTAAGCTTCGCAATTCCTTTAATATTAAAAGAAAGTTTAAGAAAGAGATTCGGGGAAAAAGCATTGGAAAATTTATTCGAAGAAAAAGATTTTATATTTTACTGTTAGGGATGTACCAAATATTCATTTATGGTACCAAATATTAATAATATTCCTGTTCCAAATATCATAAATATTCTATATTCAAATATTATTAATCTTCTAAATATTTAATGATCCGAAATAATTTCCTTTCATTCTTTAAAAATGGTTCATTTATAAGGGTATATTAAACAGAAAATTGATGTTAAAAAGTTGAATTAGAATTATGCATGAGATTTTCTTTAACTATTTAATGTGTTATATTACACTTAGTCTTATCCAAGGTTATCGTTAGCCCCAGTAATATATAGACACGATTATTCTATTTGTTCCATTATTCTATTTTCTTGTTTTTTTCTTCGTTAGGCTTACCTTAATACTATTTACAACAGTTACAATGAATATTTTAATATAAATTTTTATAGGATATAATGGAACTACGCTTGAGAAGATTTATAGTTTTTTAATCAATATGTTTCACATGTTGTTAATTTATAGGTGCACTAGTTATCCGAAATGTTTCGTTCCTCAATCTAGCATAAAATAGTGCAAAACGATATTTCAGTGTTGTCAGCAAATTAAAAGAAAATTCCACCAGCTAGAAAATTGGTATGATTCCTTAATTAACTGATACCTATAAATTACTTATTTATTCACTATTTAAGGTACTTGCTTGTAATACCTTTCTTAATATTATTTTCTGCTGTTATTATGACTTGATTTTAATTCCAAATTAAAAACTTGAAACTTAAGAAATATTCTTTAATTATAAAGTAATTCTGTAACATTACTTTGCTACTTAACATTTAAAAAAAACGTAATGAAAATGGTATCTATTTTGACCGTTTCGCATGGAACATTATAATGAATTTTATATAGAACTGTTATTAGTGAAAATATGTAATTAAAATGATGAATAAAAACTGCCATTAGGAATCAACCTTATACAATACTACTATAAAATGTGACGATAAACAATTATCTTCTTTTATGAAAACAAAGAGTTGAATAAGAATTTAAAAAACAAAATAGCACATTAAGTTGCAATGAGAACCAAACAAAATGATTAAGTCTACATTTAATTTTAATAGATTTTGAAAAATGTTAATGCAATAAAAAATTTTGGGATCTTTTTAATTGAGTAAATGTAATTTTTTAAGTCACGATCTGTTTGTGGTTAAGAAATAAAAATAATAGAAATCTAAAAGCGCACAAAAAATTCACTTCGCTACAAAACAAGTAATAAAAAGTTACCAAATCCTTTTCAAACCCTGCCTTCAACTTTTTTCAGCCATCATTTCCTGGGTTCTAACAATTCTTTCAGTTATTTATCCACAAAAGTTCTTCTTCGTACTACTGTTCCTATCCATTCTTATTAAGTTGCCCAACGGCTATATTATTTTAGCCTTTATGTTATTTACGAAATCTTAATATAGCTGCACAGTTCTTAATTTCATTAGAATTCTAATAACTTAGCCATTCAGCACGGTACAGCGCAAACTTAGGAAATTGTTTTACTGGCCAATGGCCAGTAGTAGCCTTTCTAAAAGCGGCCAAAAAGTTCTGAATTATTAAAATAACTAGTGATTCGCTTCTTCCGAAGCCTTTCTCAAAATATGATAGACATTACAAGGTTAATTTTGAAATGAAAAAAAAAAAGTTCTGACCTATTCAAGTATTGTATACAAAATTTACAACTAATAAAATTTAAGGTTTGAGTTTTTTTTAAATAAATAATTCATCATTAATTGTTTGTTTATTATGAAACATAAAAATTATTCGTTAAAAAATATATTTGTAATAAATGTAATCATAATGATGAAATTATATTAATTAGATTGCTTATAAATATTATTGCATAAAATGTTATTGCATAAAATATTATTGGTATAAAAAAGTTTATGTAAAATAAACTTATATGAGATGATCTCAAATTCAACCCCCCTTAAAATTGTGAAGCAGCATAATATAACCGCATAATATAGCAGCATATATGACGTTTAGGCGATGATTACAACTTTCTCGTGTAGTGAGCTATATGATGGAAATTGACGCAGCATGTTCGTGCTACGGATGGATTTTCAGCTGAAAAAGTGGTGCTCGGGTGGTGATTAACAAATATATTTTTAATAATAACCGTTTTTTATATTTTATATTGACTCGCCCTGCGGCAAATTGCGAGCGTTTTTTTTCATTGACTGCAAGGATCCAAATATTTTTCTCATAATCTTTCTTTCCCAAGTTTAAAGTAATTTTTTTTCACATTTCGTAGTGAAGTCGTAAGGGTTTAAGCTGCTCACCTTTCAGTGAGGTAACCCAGGTTCGAATACCAATGTTGGCTAGTCAATACGAATTCTACTTCTGACTCGCACTGACCACAGTGCTGACATGAAATATCTTCAGTGTTAGATAGATATTGAGTTAGAATTCCCTTGCCATCCGACTAACCGTAGAAGGTTTTCGTGTTTTTCCTCTCCTTGTAACGTAAATGCGAGTAAGTTCCATCAAAATGTCCTCTACAGTTTCTAGTTTGTCCCAATGCTCGATCCAGGTGTACCCTTGTCTTCTGGATTGGATTTAAAATTACTAAGATACGGAGTTAAACATCGATAATCGTAAGCTCTGAATTGGTTGGTAAAAAATTAAATAATATAAAATATTTCACAATTGTGCAAGTTTCAATTCCGTAGATTATAATTGTTGTCCTCAGAACTGTTAAGTGAATTTTTGGTGTCAATGTACTTTGGCTTCAAACCTAATCCTTAAGATTGAGTCTATGTATGTATAAACAATATCATGGATAAAAACATTATTCAGGTTTTTTTTCCATACACCACTATTATTTAAACGGGATTACTGTTTTTATTTTTTAAATTTTTATTGTGCTTTTTTTCCGAGAAAATTGTTATGGATTCCCGTCTTTTCTTCAACCATCCTAACTTATATTTCTTTTGTAATCTTAGGATTTCGAAATCACATTTTACAAGACTTGCAATAACTTGAAAATCTTAATGGCGTGGCGGACATAATTACAACTGGAATTTAGAGTAAATGGCATCTTGAATTAAAGCTGTAACAAAGGGAATTTATTATCATCTTAAATGCGAGGAAAGCTCCATTTTGTTAATATGACTCCCCATTTTTATAATATATTCAATTATTGTTATTTTTGAACGTCAATCCAAATTTTACCAAATAAGAAAATGTTTTTTATCGAGGGTTGCGTGCATATACTATAAATCTTTGCTTTTGTTTAATAGCTAGAGTTTAGTAGAAGTTTTGTTTAATAGCTTTATATTTTTCAGCAAGGAATAAATGCTGAAATATTTTTTACTATTCTATTTTGCATTTACCGCTAAAATCTCGTTTGAGAATGTTAATGTTTTGTTACAAGTTCAGAACATATTTTTGAAATATTTTTAAAAATACATGCATTTTTTAGATTTTTTTTGTGCTATTGTAGCATCGAAAGAGTTACAAAATTGTTTTAGAAATTTTATCTGAGATAATTAAAGAAAAAATTTAAATTCCAAAACTGAAAAAGTGATGTTTGAAGGTTTTGAATCAATTAAAACTATTATTCTTTAATTGTAATATTGGGTCTGTTGCACGGCGCAGAGTATGTAATCTCGCTCCAAATTTTTTAAAATTTAAGATGAAAATCGATTAAACTTTTCAGCTCGTTTTCGAACGGCATCTTCAGAATAGTTTGGAGTGAGCACTGAAAGCTCCATGACGAGGAGATGACTTATTTTTTTATTTTAGAAAAACTATCCATGTTATGATATTTATTAAGTTCTACTTATTAAGTGATACTTATTAATTCCTTTGCTGACAAATTAAAGAAGAACATATAAAACATATTCCAAATTTCATTGGATTTGCAAAAATCGATACATTATTGCAAATACTGTTTTTCAGCAACTATAGCACTGATGCATTGATGGTTTTATTGCGTTAATGGTTTTGCATTGCTTAACTATTGCTCTGAAGGCTTTCAAAACTTGCAAGCAGATAAATGGTTTAGGTTTAGAAAAAAAATTCTTTCACAAATTCATGTGACAAGGCATTAATTCTTTACCCAAATTTTATGTTATTAACTGAAAGGTTTTGCACAAAAACAACTTTTGCGTTCAACTTTTGCTTATAAGTTGAACGCAATTTTTCGAAATCTTTCAATGAATGACAATTACATTATGATAAATTCAAAATGGCTAACATTAGTCATACTCACTTGCGATAAGAGAAAAAAAACTTTTAGTTGTCAAAACGTAGTATGAAGAAAGGTGTCAGCTATTAGAAAAGTGTCAGCTATGTTTTAAAATTACCTATGTTTTAAAATTATGTTTTAAAAGTACCTTTGTTTTAAAATTAAGATTTCTGGTTGCAAAATGTGTGCCTTTTCACATTAATAAACTTCAAAAATAATTTCTCTAATCAATATAATTTAAAACACCCTTACTCTAGTTTTTTCGAAGAACATATAAATATCACGTGACATTAGGTAATCCGTAAAAGTCTATTAAGCCTATAAAAGTATAGAATTTCCGTAAAAGTATATTTTATTTTATTTTATAACTGTTGATGAGCAGCCGACCCATTTTTTGGGTTTATGACTACTACTGTTCAGCAACGTAGCCTTGTAATTTTGAACCCAATTCAGAAGAAAAGGGAACTCTTGGAGAAATGTTGGCTTTCGTGAGGACTTTTTGATTGAACTAACCAGCATTTGCGTTAAATGGAGAGGAAAACCATGAAAATCTCCCGTGGTTAGCCTGGTGGGTAGGGGACTCTAACGCATGATCCGTCATCCACCATTTTACGTTGGCTCTGTNGTGAAAAGTTTTCGGAACTTCAGTGTTCAAAAAAGTATACAAGAGCTAGACGTTAAGAACATATCCAATGAGCAAGCAAAGCGAGCATCGGATTGCGAAGCAATCCGAAATGAACTGCGAGAGCAGCTCCGGGGGTTGGCGAGCGCAAGCGAGCAGGGGACGAAGCCTCCTAGTATAATTTAAAACACCCTTACACTAGTTTTTTCGAAGAACATATAAATATCACGTGTCATTAGGTAATACGTAAAAGTCTATTAAGCCTATAAAAGTATAGAATTTCCGTAAAAGTATATTTTATTTTATTTTATAACTGTTGATGAGCAGCCGACCCATTTTTTGGGTTTATGACTACTACTGTTCAGCAACGTAGCCTTGTAATTTTGAACCCAATTCAGAAGAAAAGGGAACTCTTGGAGAAATGTTGGCTTTCGTGAGGACTTTTTGATTGAACTAACCAGCATTTGCGTTAAATGGAGAGGAAAACCATGAAAATCTCCCGTGGTTAGCCTGGTGGGTAGGGGACTCTAACGCATGATCCGTCATCCACCATTTTACGTTGGCTCTGTGGTCGGTGCAAACCAGATGAGGGATTCCAACCCGGTGCACCTCATTGAGAGGCGAATGCTCTATCCCCTAACCTAGTGGTCGGCAAACTTATTTGCCAAAGAGCCAAATATGAACATTACAACAATTTAAAAAAAAAATTGGGAGCCAAATGTGCTTGTTTAGTAAACTTTTATTACACTAAATAAGTAGTATATTAAATAAAACTAAATTTCATACTTAATAAATATTTATTAATGCGAACAACGTGCTTGCATCTCCTTGGAAAGTTCGACTAAGTCAGGTTTGTATGTTGTTATTTTTAATTTTAGGCATGATTCCAAGTTCTCATCAATAAGACGACTTCTCAGTTTACTCTTGATAATGTTCATGCTTGAAAAAGATTGTTCTCATATATATGTAGAACCGAAAATGGAAAGAACAGCAAAACAGCTGAACTTTTTCAGCTGATCGTAAGAGTCAGGAATACTATTCCAAGCGTTGAAAATGATCATGTCTTCCTTCTCCAGGTCATTCAAAGCAGACCACTTGTGTTGTGAACTAAGATCAAATTTTTTCCTTCTCCAATATATCCAATTTAACACAAAGACGTTCGAATTTAGAGTGCCATATTTCCTTGTTTCTAAAATCCAGCAATTGTATTTAAAGCTACCAATGTCAATTTCAAAAAAGAGAAAATTTAAACTCGGTTATCGTAGTATTAAGATGATTTTTGACAAATGCTAAAGTTGCTCTGCTGTTTTCTTACCAAGTTTTATTTAAATTGAAATATTATTGCTCCTTCCGTGGATATTTGTGCGAGAGTCGCACTTAAGGAGCCAAAGAGCCACATGCGGCTCTGGAGCCGCACTTTGCCGACCACTGCTAACCCATCGCGGCCGTAAAAGTCTATTTTATTTTATTTCATAACCGCCGTTTTATAACAGCTGACCCAATTCTATGGGTTTACGACTACTAATGTTCAACTCCGTAGCCTTGTAATTTTGAACCCAATCCAGAAGACAAGGGATCTCCTGGATGGAGTATTGGGAGAAATATGCCTTCGTGGCGGACTTTTTTATGGAGCTAACCCGCGTTTGCGTTTGAGAGGAAGACCATGAGAACCTCCCACGATTTGCCTGACTGCCAGGGGACTCTAACCTATGATCCGTCTACCACTGAGGATATTTCCCGTGAAAGCCAGGATATTTCCGTGGTTATTTCACTGTGAAAGTCCGATGCGGAATTCGTATCAACTGGGATTCGAACTCGGTTCGCCTCAGTGGATGGCGAACGCTTTATCCCTTGAGCCATCGCGGCTCTATAAAATTCTATTGGGGATAGTGGTTTATAGTTTAAGGTTCCACTATTTCAAAACTAACGACAGTTATGGCAATATTTTCATTACTGCGCACAAGCCACCTTTAGTTTCCAGATAAGCTGATTCTCATTGATCTAAAGCTGGATGAGCTTACAGCCGTTTTTGAGGATCGAACCTTTGTTTTTCCCTCAGTATTATTGAACCATCAAAACCATTAAACCATCACGCTTTTCACTGTAATGCAAAATAACAAAACAATATGATTAAAATTTAATAATCAACAACTCGAAACAAATAAATGTTCTTACGTCTCAGGAAGTTTTAAGAAGTTAATGTTTTAACGAAATATTAACACTTAGAAACAAAATTGCTTGAGACAATGGCATCTTTGTTTTCGAAAACAAATTCTACCTATCTGAAACTTTAACTGGAATAAAGTGAAAACTTTTATGTAATTGTATCATTATTTTTAATAAAGCTAATAAAAAGGGAAGTCATCATAGGTTTAAAGAAGTACCGAAATAAACAAATCATATAAATAAAAATTATCACTGAAATTTGGAAAAGTTTTAAAAATTTAAGACGAGTATCAACGTCATTAAATTTATTGAACCGTAAAATATAATACGTATAATTTTTGTTTCTCATACGTTTAATTTATAGGCTCGATTCACGATCATTTAAGAAGTACTTGATTTTAATTTAAATAAAAATAAGGAGCTTAAGAATTTACGAGTTTATCAATGCGGAAAGTTATAATTAAGTTTATTCAGTTAAATTAATTATCGAAACAATATCACATAATACGGTTCTAAACAATTTTCTTAAAGAACGTAAATGTGGCCATAAAAAAAATAGTTATTTCCCGTAAGTTCTCGAACGAACGCTAATCGTATTTATCGCTCTGAAGGTTCAAAATAAAAGGCACTAAATCGTATTTGATCTGAGATTGAAAGGATTATCTAAGAAAAAGACGTGTTGTAGTACAAAAAGATTAACAACAGTGTCTCCATGGACGTTATTCGGACAAGCTGAAACTTGAGTTAGTATAAAATAATGCTTTCAAACTTTGTATAAAGTTTCTGATGTGTAATGATGGAAACAAGTGCAAAGTTGGTGATAGAAAGATAAATAGATCAACACTGTGATGAATAACTTTAGTTATTTATTGTACTGAAAGAATGGAGTAAGTTACTGTATCGAATAGCGATTCTATTGTTTAATTTCTACTGTATAGAAATAGTTAATCATTATTATGTTTAGAGGATCGATGTTAAATAGTTTTATGTAAGATTTTGATTTTGTAGTTATTAATTTAAAGTACCTGACCAAATTATTAGACGCACTATGAGATTCTATGTAAAATACTAATTCATATTAAACAGTTCTATTGTTTTTACGTGACTGAATCCGGTTTCACTTGTTTACGCTCGTATATCAATTGGTTAAATTAGACGATATATAATATAAATTCGACAATTGAAAAAATTAGATGATATATTATCTATATTATATAAAATGCTAATACGTACGTATGTATGTATCAATAAAACCGATGATATTTCTTTTCTCGCGCTGGCAACAGTTTTCATTTTTAATTGATTGGATTCGGCGCGCAAGAGCACGTAGTGAGCAACCAGATAACAATAACCAGAGTGAGCATTATCAGGTTGTTCAATTCAGATTCATGCACTNAATAAAACTTTGAACTTGTTAATTGTTGTTTAATGTATCACTTAAGAGAAAATGTTTTTTCATTTGTTTTGTTTTCAATATTTTTAAACATGATTAAAAGAAACAAAATAAATTATATTCAAATATAATCTTGAAAATAATATTTAAAAAATAATCTTAATTTAATTTTTAACGGTGAATCGTTAAAAATTAAAATAAAATAATTTTAATTTTTAACGGTGATAAACTTTCTCCAAATAGTTAAAAATTGTCAGCAGATGTTAAGAGTTAACTTTAAAAAAGATCCATTTTTTAATTTATCATTACTAGGAGGCTTCGGACCCTGCTCACTGGCACTCGCCAACCCCCGGAACTGCGAAAGCAGTTCCGGGGGTTGGCGAGCGCCAGCGAGCAGGGGGCGAAGCCTCCTAGTATAAATATAAAATATTTATTAATATCAGGTATTATATTAGTATATTATAATAATTACACCAAATCATTAGATCCACTGTAGTTTCTTTAAAATTATATGTTTTGTACGAGTTTATAGGCAATATTTTTATATTTAAACATACATGTAATGGATTTTTATACACGAGATTTTAATGCGCTTCCCATTTGTATTTATTTTTGACGTATTGCATTGCAATGTTAACCAATTGATACACAAATGTAAACAAGCTCAAGCATCCTTCAGCTGCTTAAAAACAATAAAGCTGTATAGTATAACATGGTAATTAAGAATTTACATAGAAGCTTATAGTGCGTCGAGTAATTAGGTAAGGGATTGAAGATGTTTTAAATGCTTAAATGAAATGTAATAGCATTATTTGTTGAAAAGTCTTATCTAACTGTAATGCTTAAATCAGTCCTGAGACGCCAGTTTCAAATAACTACAGAAAATTAAATTTTTACTCAGAAATATATCAATTTTAAAAATGAGTAAACTCATAAATGACATGAATTTTTTAAAAAATATTCATTAAGTTAAATGATAAAAATTTTTTTAAAAATAAATTTTAATTAATATTTTTTTAAAACACAGCCAAATTTGATTTTAAGCACTTTTTACCTATTATGGGATATTCTTTTAGTGAATTTTTTCATATTTTGATCTTGCACCAAAATTTACTAGACTCGAAAAATAGGGTGTATATGTGCCAGAAAACGTTCCAAAAGGGTACTTGAAATGAATTTTTCATTTTTCTCAAATTACACTATGGCGCATTTTTTAAACTATCTGTTGCATGAGATTTTTCGAACAGGCCTTAAATACTCTTATATCTCGGATTCATCTGCGAACGGTTTCTCTTTCTAGACTTCAGTTTTTTTTTAAATCGCAACATTCGCATATTTTTTTTTATCGAAACAATCAATTTTGAAAGCGTTATATATAACAGGGGTTACAAAAATGTTGCGACCAGCTTTTAAGGGAGTTAGGGCTTAGCAAACGATTTAAAATTACATAAAAACTCATGCCTGGAAATGTCATATCATGCGCCGTTAAGGGAGCTTCCCTATTATAAACTGTTCTTTTGTGTGCTTCTGAACAGGTCATAATTGGGAGGCTTCTTTAGAAGTGTGCGAGGAGATTTCCGGGCATGGGTTTCTATGCAATTTTTTATCCTGATAATGTGCTCTAACTTATACCCTAGAAGTTGATTGTAACATTTATATGACCCCTTGTTATATATAACGTTATTGAACTTTATTTAAATTAAAATTAAATAAAAACCATTATAAAATTAAATAAAAACCAAGCAAATGCAGAAGAATCAGTACATTTATATTCGAATTAGATTTGAGCTCATATAAAAATTGATCCTGGTTTTGGACAACTTATCCATTTCAATCTTTTTGGAGGAATTTTTAAAGGATTTGAAATAATGTTAGGTCTTAATATTTGTTACCATCCATCCTATTAAATTTAAGTTGAAATTCTACAAAACGAACCTGCAAGAGAATTTGAAGTACTGCTCTATATTTTCACACTTTAATTAAATCACATTAAGCGATCAGAGCTTAAATTTTATAAACATACTCCCATTAACTTTTCTGCAACGGAAACTAATAATTTCAGCAACTTATCACAAGAATCTTAAAGAAAAAAAATATTTATTGATCCAAAATCGTATGAAGGATCGCATATTAAATCTATGTCTTATTATAAATGTTAACAGATCATTTGAACTTTAAGCAATATATTATAAGTAACAAAAACAAATGAATAAATAAATGAGTCAGGATTAAAAAGCCAACTATCTACTATATTAGTGAATCAAAGTTAAATACAATTGGAAACCGATAAATATTTATTTTTAACAAAATGAAAAGAAATAGTACTTAAAAGTGAATATAAAAATTTGACTATTCTGAGATAAGTTTGGTGAATACATATTCAGCCAATTTCTTACCTTTATTTACTTTGTTTCATACCACACAAATACTCGAAATTCTAAAACGTTGCTTAAATGTAATATCTTAAATAATTATTTACTTAATAAATGCAATTTTCAACGAAAATTCTTATATTTGATTCATAGTTTGAACTGAACAATTAAAGTAACCTAGAAAATTCATTCGCTTATTTATTTTTAAAGAAACGGACAAAAACAAGCATTCAGAAACAAATTTTAACAACTTAAGATCGTTTATATACTGTATACATAAGTAAATAAATGAGTATTTTCCTCACATAGGCGAACTCCACTTCCAGGCTGTCAGTTATATATTCTTCAATTTTTTACCAATTTCTTATTTCGATCTAGATCTGGTAGAATTCTTAACCTTAGAAAGACTTTTTTTAAAATTATTTCTCCAATTCATCGCAGCACAATTATCCATATCAATATCAATATATCAATAATTTTAATTGTCCAAATGGGCTTCAAGCTCTCACGTTAACCCTACTTTAAGTTCTAATGTTAACGCTACGTAACTAGCGAACTCGTTTGCTCCATAATGGCGGGCAGTTCAGCTCCCACTATAGAGGAGCCTTAAATCAGTCTGCGTAGGGATCGAAGGTGCGGGATATCAGCCCTTTTTAAACTGTTCTACCGTAAAGTAACTTCACGCGTAAGTCATCGGGCTACCAAAGCGTGGGAGCCACCCCCTCTGCAGAGGATCAATATTATGTTGGCATGTCTTCGGATCATCCTCAGGGTTGTCTCCCAGGCTGTCACCAATAAACTATTGTGCAGCTCTAGTGCGACGTAAATAAATAAAATCATATTTTTACAATATTCAAAGTATTATTTAAAATATATATAATTTAAACGAAGTATTCTTATTGCTCTCTAAATATTCAGAAATATATTTAAAAAAATCTTTTAAATTCCAGGTTTCTTCAGAAAATTTCGATGCTTTTATAGCTAAGTGTATTGATAGTAGTTAAAAATAGTTTAAAACAGTATTATTTCCTTTCACGTATTTGCATTCACAGCTGATTGGTTGCAAACGAAAAGACGGGCTGAAATTTTAATAAATATGTTTAATGTTAATTCTACCAATTTAAAATAACCCTCTGTTTTGAATAAATGTTGTCGTAAAATATGATATTGTCAGATATAGATAAATATATTTTCTTGATATACGAAAATGTTTCTATAACTTTATGGAAAATTTATACGATATTTAACATTTATTCGCTTCAATTTTGTTCGAATTCATATTAATTTTCTGTCTGTGCTGTGAAGATATTTGATTAATTAGCTAAATTTATTTTAAGAAATATATAATTGCATTTTTAAATTTATGATTCTTACTTTAGATTATATCGTACGAGTAACTATACTGATTCTTATGTGCATCATACCTTACTGTAATTATAAATTCTATTGTAATTATAAATAATGAATTCTAGTTCTTCTACTGAATAATAAACATGATGTACGAAGTAGTGTAAAAGAACATTCTAGGTGTTTATCATTACACCAGGCACTACTCTTGTTTTTAGTGTTGTGGAACGCTTAGTGAAATGCCACTTTGGTGTATAGTAGTAATTGTCCCGATTTTTGGTGTACAAATACGCGAAAATCTTTTACAGTATAGGTTTTTAAAATTTGTATCGAAATGACTGCTCGGATTAACATGACCCGAATCAACATTCTTTTTGCAATTTTACTTCAAAAATGGTATTTTTGTGTATTACTTATTTTACAAAAAAAAAAAAGATGATAACAAATGTTTTAAAGTAATCTAAGATGTTTCGGATAAAGACAAAATTTCAGTCAATCTCATATGACATGAGATCGCGTGATTTGATGCGTAGTCTGTGAATCACGTGACTCTAAATAGATGAAAGGGGGCGGAGTTAGTTCAATTCACCTGTTTCGAAATGCATGTGATGTAATTTAGTGTTCCGTGCAGAAATAGATCAAAATAAAAATGGAAATATCGAAGATATATTTGATTCACCGCTCGATGCAAATAACATCAAAATAGAGAAGGTTATGAAAGCATCTGAGAGTGAAATAGAAAGCATTTCTAAAAAGGAAAACTATACTTAAAATGAGTTTTATGATAAAAATAGTCATTTTTCTGATAATGATGAGCTCAAATCGCTAAACTATGCGTGTTTCTTTAAATATCAAAAGCTTAAATTGTTTTGGACAATATTTTCTAAAACCTTACATAAAATCTAGTCATCAATAGAAAGATTTATTTAATTTTGTAAACTATATTTCTTTATTTCTTAACAAAAATATAGGAAGAAACAATTATTTTAATTCATAAAAAGTTCATAAATCAATTATTTATTATCATTTAATAAATTATTTTATAATAATAATTTCTAAAATAATAATAAATAATTGATTTTGATTTTTGAAACAATTTAATTCATAACGCAATTTAATTTGTAATAATTAATAATAACACGAAAATAATTATATCTTTCGTATTGATTCTAAGTATTTCCTAAATGTGTAAATAAACTTTGTTTTATTATTTTATTATTCGATAATGACTTAATTCGATAATAACTTAAGGGTTGTTAGCATTAGTCAATGATGAAACTTTGATATTATGGGCTTTATTTTTCTGTAAATGTTCTTGATTGTTTATTTTATTTAATCTCAATATTTTTTTAATTGTGAAATCTTATACAATTGTAATTATCTATATATATATTTCTCCTACAGGGTGACAAAAAAATGTCTCATTACAACTTCCCGAATGACAACGCTAGAAAATCGACCAATGATTGCCGCTAAAAATGTCACATGACAAATCTAGCCGAGGCTCAACATATAGCGCTTTTAAAAACGGAAACTGAAATAACCAGAGAGAGCATTCTCCCCAAATGTGATCTCTTCCGAAATTCGCCCTATCAGCTGCGGCAATCTCATACTATTAAGCTAGGCAGAAGTGAGTAGTCTTTGTCGACAGATCTCTATTTTAGTATTTTGTCGAAAGCGCTTTTTCCACGAATTTATATATTACGAATTTATTTGACGATTTTTGATTTATATCACGAATTTATTTGTTTTATTATTGTTATTAGTTATTCTTTGAAAAATGAGTCTCAGTCGTGCTGTTATCCCTTAAGATTTTATACTATAGCACATTTCTAATAGGTTTAACGAATTACATGTCATTTATTTGAATTCAAATTTATTTTAATGACTTAGTATTTATTAAAAAGATGCAATTTTTACTTAAAAAGAAGTTGTATGGATTTGAATGATTGTTTTGAATTCTTAGAATTTTGTGTACTTGCAATGTACCTAAGTTAGTAGCGAGCGAAGCGAGCTTGGTTTGCGAAGCAAACCACATAAGATTGCGCAACAATTTTCGGGGGTTAGCGAGCGTTAGCGAGCAGGAGGCGCAGCCCACTAGTTATTTATAATTTTTTAAACCATAAATTTAATTGCACAACTAGATATTTAAAAATCACATATTTAAACTTGATTGTTGCAGTGTGTTTAAGTGTTTAAATATAACAATATAAATGTAACTCATGCTTTAGACAGGATTATAATACAATTAATAATTTTGAAAAGCCTCAAATAGAAATGCAATTATTCAATATTGATGAAGAATTGCGAAAAACTTTTCGTAGTTTTATAAAGGGAAAAATATAGTTTAACAAATAAAAAAGGCGAAAAAGTTTCAAAATTATTTAGCATAATAGAAAAATCGTTCAAAAGTAAAGATAATTCATTAAAAAAGAAGAGAATAATCGATTGAATTTTTGTTGTTATATTTTACTACAAATTTACTTTCGGTAATCTGACAGATTTTTTAGTCACTCTATTAGACTGTTTTTTATAATTAAAAAATACCCAAATATATGTAATTAGATAGTCAAAAAATATCTGAAAGGTGACACCGGTGTCCATGTGTGTCAAAGGGTTAAATGATTTACTATTTTTAATATATATATATGTGTAGCACAATAAATAAGTACTTTTTTAGTGCTCCTCACACTATTGTACTGATATATTTTTCTGTGGATATATTGATAGAATATTAGAAAGCACTTCTTTTTGCGGATATAATCGTGTGAGCTGATGAAAAGATTATATCCTTTTTTCCGTACTTGATTCTTTTTTTTTCTCATTCTTTCATTATTCCGTAATTTTTTCCGTGTTTTCTCTCTACATTTTGAAATTTATACACTCACACACAAATATATATATTTATATATAAGATATATATATACTATACTAGATTAGCACGCTTTTAATAGTATTAAAAATATATGCATAATAGTTATACTGCTTACTGTTCTCAGTTTTATACCGTAGATAGAATTGAAAATTATATTCAAAACAGGCATTCTTTAGAGATTTCCAGCTTCCTTGTTCCATGAAAAAGGAAAATTGCATTTTTGTGTTACTTTCCGGTAAGAAAAGAAAAACATGCCCAGGAAATTATTTTTGAGAAAATCCTTGTTTCTCTCAAATCCGAAATTTCAACAACCTCTTCGTCTTGTTTTTTGTTTCTTCCGGAATTTCCATCTACAAAAATGTCTTCTCCTCAATGTATATCCCAGCAAATCCAGGACATGTAAGGGTATTTTTATCTACAAGGATTTGAAAAGCATGAAAATACCTGAAACGGCATATTTTTTTTCCTCCCTTACCTAGGCAACAAAAAAATAGATGAGGAGATTATGGAGAAAATCCTTAATGCTTACAATAATGGCTCGTTATGATCTTTGCCTTTAGGCTTTTAGAAAACATTCCGAGTGTACTAAATGTGATATCAAGAACACGTTGTGTAATGAAGCTGGTTTTACACCATAATCCCGGAGAGATTTTATTGCTATTTATTATAGTTATGGATCCCAATATTTGCTCGAAATTNTATTACTTGCAGTTTCAAAAAAGTCAGGGGGGGGCAAGCTGTTTATTGTTTCCTTGTAGCAAGCTGTTTATTGTATCTTACATCGTTGATGAAGCTCAAGTACGTTTGGGACTTTTTATGTAGGACTCTTTCAAGAAGCATGTGAAAAGTTACACGATTTAAAAAAAAATACTCTGGAAAATTGGCAAGAACTAAAATTGGTCATACTCTAGAAATCGATAGAGTTATAACTTCCACAGTTTCTTATAATACTCCAGAGGTAGAAATTTTTTTTTCAGTTTATATTGATATACGAGGGTTATTTTTTAAGTATGAACCGTTTTTTAATGGAGTAAAAGAAAGCTTTACGTATGAACATAAATTGCATCAAAAACCAAAATATGATCATTTATTCACTTTTCATCATAGTCAGCATTAACGTTGAAACGTTAGTCAAGTTGGGGCATCATATTTTTTATCTCATCATCATACCGCCAGTGTATATTCCACCTGAATATGTACCCTTTGATACGGCTGGTACAACATATGGACCACATGTGATTATATAGCATGGTATACCGTAAGCAAAGGGTTAAACCAGTTAATAACAATTTCTTTCAACAAGTCGTCATTTTCTAAGAACTTTCCGCTAGGAAATTCCTTAAGTTTTGACAATAGAGAAAAATCTGATAGTGCTAAGTCAGGGCTGTATGGTGGGTAATCCAATACTTCCCAATAACGACAATAGTCCGTCCAGATTGTTCTTCGTCAGGAACGTTTGTTTTTTCATTAAAAAACCTACGCCATTTACACCCATTTCCCTCATTCATTACATCGCTCATGGCCTGCAATAATGGCACAACTCAAAAAACACGCATTTTGGACTAACAGGTGCAAATATGAAAATACACGTTCTTTTCAGCAGCAATAATAGCACAACTCATAATTCAACTTGAAGGTAATCTTCGTTTAAGCAAACTAAAGCATTTCATTTGCATTTTCATTAGCAATGAAAGCGTACCTCAATAAAACCCACTTATCTCAAAACTTGATTTTTTGAGTTGTGCCGCTATTACAGCCCATGAGAGATATCTTCACTATAAACTTCAACAAGCTGCAAATGAATTTCCCCAATACTAACTTTTTTTACATTTGAAAACTGAATAATTGAACACACTTCACAATCTTGGGATTACTGATGATTGATATGACGAACGAAGCAGTATAACCATACAACCAACCAATGCCGGTAGAAATGTGAAACGTAATTTTAGCGTTCTGAGATACTCGCCAAGAGTAGCCAGTTTTGAACTGACGTCACTTGACAGGATTCGCGGAAACGACGCGCAATCGGTTCCTTTAAAATGATCTTCATATAATAATAGTTTTTTGATCCTATACTAAAAATTAAAAAAAAAGTTCTAGGTAGTAGAAGGTTTGCGAACTGGGAGGATTTCTCAGATTAGATTAAAGTATTATTCAAAAACTTATTAGATCAATTAGTCTGACCAGCAAACTTATATTATAATTCTAGAGTGTTGTTTGTTGCGAAGCATTTTAGTCATGGAGTATAGTTTTTTATATTATTTTTGATAGTTTACTAAATTGTTTTTTGTGTTTGTAATGGAATGATAAAACGCTATGAGTTATGATTTAAAATTCACATCTGAAGCAAAGATTGTTTATAAAATATCTTCAGGTCTACGGAGAATTTTTATTAGAAAGGTATATGATCAAATTATTCTTGGATAACTAATTAGATCTATTAATATGTCAAGCTTTTTATGGGAAGCAAGCTCATCAAATTTGATAAAAAAATACATGTAAAGCTTTTTAGAGCAAATGATCCAAACCAGAATCTCAACTTCTAATATTTAAATTATTTTTTAGATTGGTTAACAGATATTGAACCAGACTGAAATTTTTCAAATCTATTAATATTTAAGAAATTTCGCAATCAAGATTCTTCGTAAATTGCTATTCATTATAGTTAGAAAATTCAATGTTTTTTATTGATATTTTATATAGTAAACTAAAGTAATATATTATTATGTTATGATTAAATAAAATGATATAACACAATGAGTTAGGATTTGAAAATCATCTCTTAAACAAAGAAAGTTAACTGAATATCTTCAAGTATTTGGAGATTTTTTATCAGAAACTTTTTGAGAAAATTCTTATTGGATAACTCATTAGTTAATTAGTTTGAGGAGATTTTTTTAAAAATCAGATTCGTTAAAAATGAATGAAAAGCTTTTTAAGGGCACATAATCAAAATCGTAGGCTCCCCATTGTACATTTAAATTATTTATCGTATTAATCAACAGATATTGAACCAAGAATCGGAATTTTTAAATCTGTTAATATTTAGAAAATTTTAGTCCGTAGATTCTTGTATTTTCAAAATTTTGATGAAATTTAAAATCAGTTGTAGCATCTGGTTACACTTAATCATACATATACATGCAATGTCAGAAAAATTCTTTACAAAACACTCTAATTATTTTTATCTTTGTTTATATAGTTAACTACACATTTAGTTAAATACTTAGTCATTATCGCTAGATTTCAGTCAGTGACTGGCAAAAAGTGTTCTAGTAACTGCCCGTAAAATTTTTTTTTACCCTTAAATCTATTATAAAAACTAAAGAAATAAAAGTCTGCCCTTAAATTTTTTCGCAAAAAATATGCCATCACTAATTGAATATTCATATGATGCTCCTAAATTCAATCTTCAGTTCATTACTTGAAGCTGCTGGAGACTCTGTCAATTTGCTTTGTCGAATCAAGGGGCACCATGGAAAGAAAAAATGCAGTGTAGTGCTACCATCTATCGAGAGGTGAGAGAGTTGCCTGAGATTACTAATAAACGAATTTTTTTTTTGACGCCTGTTGGGATCGAACTGGAGACCTCCGTGTCTGTAGCCTGATGCTTTAGCCGCCATAGATGAGGGTGCAAATCTTCGAATCGAGTTAGGAAGCTTTATATAACAACAGTATAAATTAATGGTCAACTCTACTAATTTTACTGAAGTTTATTGCAATTACGGGTACCGGTTTTTTTTCTTCAAAAAGCGGAAGTTTGGCCGTAATGTTAACAGCAAACTAATCAAATGTAATGTTCTTAGAGTGTAGTTGGTAATTTTTTTAAAAAAATACTACTTCTTAAAATTTATAACAAAAAATGAAAATGTAACTTCTCTATTCACATATTTGCTGAGGACAAAAAAGATTTTAAAATACCTTTAAGAGATTTTTAAATAAGCAAAGGTCGCAATAAATATTGAATAATAAACCGCCTGGTATCAAATTCTACAAAACTAGTGAAACAAGATCGAAAAGAAACACTAACTCGACAATAACTTTATAAATTTTTTTATGGAAATTCTTTTATTAAACATCAGTATAATAAGTATTCAAAAAAGTATGCATATTTGTTTATATAACCGCAAAAATACGATTCTCCAGACTGACTCAAGTTTAAAAGATTTCTTATGTTATACATAAAACTAGAATAAAATTCCCTTTCGGCAAAAATGTAACTTGAACTCGAATATGAAAGTTTTCTGTCAAGCTTTCTCATATCTTTCAATTCAAATTCAAGTAAAAAAACTTTTCTTTTCAGCAAAGAAAGTGTTACTTCAAAGAAATATTTTTAAGAAAAAAAAAATTCACATGTCACTCAAAGCCTGCTGCCAGAATAAACTTCGAATAAAACCTTTTGTAGGCCATTTACAATATATGCGGCAAATTTTGTTGCCTTCTGATAACGAAGTGTCATACTTTTTATATTGATGGCTTATGCAACGAAATGAAAAGTTTCAAAACAAGATTGATTTTATAATACTGCGAGGGAAACGTCAACTTTTTTTCTTATTGACTTTATAATCTACTATTTTAAAAGGATTTTTCGTAACTGTTAATGCAGAAATATATCTTTATATTGCACACAAACATAATGATCTGACAAAGCTTTCCATTATTGTCGGTGTATTTTTATTGGCAGGAAAATCGCATGGTAGGATCCTGTTTTCCCACATTAATTTTCTTTTTGGTTTGGTTGTCATCAGCATAAAATTGATAGAAGTCATGAAGATATTGTTTTCATCTAAATAGTTTTGCATCCCTAATTTAAATGGGCGTTTATCATAGACCTATGATATAGAGATAATATCAAGGTATTTACTATTATACTATTACGGTATATGTCTTTATATTTTCTCTATTACCATAATTAACAATAGACTTATTGACATAGGTACTACTATAACTTGCCATAGACTTACAATATAAAGTATTTACCATTGACTTATATCGATATTATTATTCTATGTATTTACCTGTACTGTTGCTGTAACGTTTTTATTTTGTTTGTTTTTTAAATTAAGAGTTTAATAGAATTGTGTTTTTTAAATAATTGATAGAATAATGTAATTCTACATTACATTTTAAGATAAAGTTATTTAAATCGGGTACTGATCTTATTAACCATTTTACAATTAGTATTTTTTTTGACGCGAATTACGTAAATATCCTCTTCTGAATTACAGTTAAAGAGATTTGTTAAATGATTTAAAACTTAACTTTCAGCTTCATGAACCAAGTTATGAATGCAAAAATTGTATTTAAAATATACACCGAAGAGCCATTACATTATGACCACCCTGCTAATAACATGTAGGACCACCTTTAACCCTCAAAACTGCTAGCACCCGCAGTGGCATTGATTCCACAAGGTGCTGATAGGTAGTCTGAGGTATCTGGTACCAAGCGCTCACAAACTGGTCCTGCAATTCCCTCACATTGCGAGGGGGTAGCGTGGCAGCACGAATTTGGTTTTCCAAGTAGGACCACAAATGCTCTATTTGATTAAGGCCAGGTGAATTTGGGGGCCAAGAAACGGAATTTGGGGGAAAGTCAGTGGAATGTTCCTCTAAACAATCCAAGACTATTCGACCCTTATGACATGGTGCATTATCCTGTTGGTAAACACCATCCCCCGCAGGAAAAACTGTTGCCATGAATGGGTGAATCTGGTCTGCTACTATGTTCAAGTAGCTTACAGACGTCAGGGATTGTTCTATGAGGATTATGGGTCCTAATGTGCCCCATGAAAGCATTGTTCCTGGGCGAGAAACCATGAAATTCTGGGCGAGCCCATTGTTATAGGTGGAGGGTGGTCATAATGTAATGGCTCTTCTGTGTATATTCGCCCGTTCAGTAAGCAAAAATAAAACTCACCAAATTTGTTATCACAATATGCTTTTAATTTTAAATTTTATTTCAAAAAATAAATTACTAGAAAAATGATTTATGTTCACTAATGGATCTTAATAGTATCATAAGGGAGAGAAATATTTGGACATGGTAAGTGACTGGACAAGTGTTCTTTTTAGTGCATATATTTTTAATTGAATAATTTTAACTGCCAAGAAACAGCAATTATTGCGACGCAATCACCGGGGTTAGGGCGCTTTTTCATTACACGACCCGATAACGACAAAACGGATCCGATTATCGGCGAACGACATAGGGTCAAGTAAAATACATGGTCAGCAACGGAGCGCTTTTTCACTCACCGATACGATAACNCAAAGCGAGCATCGGATTGCGAAGCAATCCGAAATGAACTGCGAAAGCAGTTTCGGGGTTGGCGAGCGCCAGCGAGCAGCGGGCGAAGCCTCCTAGTATCTTTATATTGCACACAAATATAATGATCTGACAAAGTTTTCCATTATTGTCGGCGCATTTTTATTGGCTGAAAAATCTCATGGTAGGATCCAGTTTTCCCACATTAAGTTTCATATTGGTTTGGTTGTCATCAGCATAAAATTGATAGAAGTCATGAAGTTATTTTTTTCCTCTAAATAATTTTGCATCCCTAATTTAAAGGCGTTTATCATAGACCTATGATATGGTGATAATATCAAGGTATTTACTAATACTATTACGGTATATGTATTAATATTTTCTCTGTTACCATAATTTACAATAGACTTATTGACATAGATACTACCATAATTTACCATAGACTTATAATATAAAGTATTTACGATAGACTTATAATGATATTATTATTCTATGGTATTTACATGTACTGTTTCTATTACGCTTTTGATTTTGTTTGTTTTTTAAATTAAGAGTTTAAGAGAATTGTTTTTTTTAATTATTGATAGAATAACGTAATTCTACGTTTTAAGATGAAGTTATTTATATCGGGTTCTGATCTTATTAACCGTTTTACAATTAGTATTTTTTTGGGTGCAAATTACGGAAATACAGGGTGATTCTAAAAAGATGGGCAAAATTTTAGGAAATGGTAGTACACAAGCAAACAATTTTTATCAAAGAATGCATGGTCGAAAACAAAATGCAAAACCGTTAGAGGGTGTCAAAGTTTGTGTTCTTATATGAGGCAAAAACACCCAAAGAACGATGGAGTTAAGTTATAAAAGCAAATTTAATGGCATGTGATTACAATCAGTGTTCAAAACAGTGGCCGGCAGCTGCTATGCGCTCAGTACAACGGTGAAGAAAAGATAGACTAACATTCTGAAACACACCAGGCATATCACGAACTTTACCTGCAGCGGCCGAAAGCTCTGCGACAAGTTCTTCTGCAGATTCAATGAGAGTGTAATACATAAGAGCCTCCAGCTGTCCCCACAAAAAGAAATCCAAACATGAAAGATCTGGTGAGCACGGTAGCCAATCTATAGCTCGCCCAATCCATTGGTTTGGAAAGGTTACGTTCAGATAGTTTCGCACTTCTCGTACGTAATGAGCTGGTGCTGCGTTCTGAGGGAACTAAATGCATCGTTTGCATCAAACAACTTTCCAAATGAGCCACCACCTTTGCATTTTGTTTTAGACCATGCATTCTTTGATAAAAATTGTTTTCTTGGGTGTGTACTATCACTTCCTGAAATTTTGCCCATCATTTTAGAATCACCCTGTATACTATTATGAATTAAGGTTAAAGAGATTCGCTAAATGATTTAAAACTTAAATTTCAACTTCATGAACCAAGTTATGAATGCAGAAATTGTATTTAAAATATACACCGAAGAGCCATTACATTATGACCACCCTGCTAATAACATGTAGGACCACCTTTGCATATTAATGGAGGGTGGTCATAATGTAATGACTCTTCGGTGTATATTCGCCCACTCGGTAAACAAAAATATTAAATTAAAGTTGTAAACTCACCGAATTTGTTATCACACTATGCTTTTAATTTCGAATGCTATTTCAAAAAATAATTACTAGAAAAATTATTAAAAATTATTAAAATAGATTTATGTTCACTAATAGATCTCAATAGTATCATAAGGGAGGGAAATATTTGGACATGGAAAGTGGCTGGACAAGTGTTCTTTTTAGTACATATATTTTTAATTGAATAATTTCAACTGCTTTATGCCAAGAAACAGCAATTATTACAAAGCAATCGTCGGGGTTAGTAGGCGGCTTAGCCCCTTGTTAAACATAATATCAATATTTTTTTCAACATTTTTATTAAGAAGTACAAAGAGGGTACTGTCTCTCTCAAATTAGGCTGAATTATTTTACACAATTAATTTTTTAAATAAAAAAATAATATTTATAAAAAATTCTGCCTATTGCGTTTTGGTTGTGAGGGGGTTACATTTTTGAAAATTAAAGTTTGGGAAAAAATTGAGAAACGCAGAAAGATCGCCAAATGTGCGTAAACACCGAAAACATTTGGTATATTGGTATAAGATTCCTTTATCTAAGAGTCGCATTTTTTCATACTGAAATTCCAACTCTGTATCTGATGACAGTGCAAGAAAAATTAGTTTGTCAAATGTTTCTAGTCAAATTTATCGATCACTTGCTGACTGAAATAAATCATTAAACAAAAAACTGCAGTGCCAAGGTTAACATGTTTTCATTCAACAGGTCTGTTAACTGAGCATATTTTTAAAAAAAATGAAAGCCTATAATAATCTTGAATTTAACTTATAGACACGTTCGATTGAAATTCAAAAATTAATCTGCATACATTCCTGGTCCTACGAGGAAAGTGTAAAAAATAAATGTTCGGTATCATGTTCCGTATCATGCTTTGTTCGTATCATGTTCCAGATTTTAAGGTGCAAAGGGCCAACACCTTGAGTGACTTGACTTGAGTGTCGATACTGAGTGCTTTGAGTGTGATACACTTTGAGTGCTGGTACTTTTTACCGTGATTTGATCTGGAATTTTTTGCAGTAAAATCAGTTAGCAGTAATTTCAGTTTTTTAAATAAAACTGAAATAACGAGAGAAGAAAAAGATTTTAATTCATAAATACAATTAAATATTATATAATGTATCAAGTAATAATATATAGAACCATGTGCAGAAATAAAACATTTTTACTGTCGTCATACTGACTGTCGGAGAGACTTGAATAGTAGACGCTTGAATGGAAAACTTTGAATGACAGTAAATGCCTTATCTGACAGTTTTTATCGTGTCACAACAGATGTTCAGATCCCATACTATAGAGGCGAACATGAGTAGAAATATTTCATATCAAATAGCAAGTGTTTTCGAAACATTCTCTTACATCATTTTTCAAGTTTCAAATGTCATCCGAAATTCAGAAGAGATCAATTCTTTATATTTTTGAAGTAAAGTTTAGAGAACAACACTCGAAGCAAACTATTTTTGTGTTTAAAAAGGCAGAATTTTTAGTGCATTATGTAAAAATAAATTTCTACATTTCGCATTGTTAAAATATTTGACACTTTTCATGAATTACTGTAAATTATTAAAAAATTTGAATGCTAAGTTGATTTTATTTTAAAGAATAACTAAAGTAAATTTTTTTATTATCCTAAAGATTCTGGGCATGTGATGCAAACGTGTGAATAAAGTTTGTTTTCTAATATGGTAATTATCTTACACTTTTTCCATGAAATATATTTGACAATCGGTTGATAGCTATGGAAAAGTTCGAATACAGAAAGTATAGAATTACATAAACGAGGGTCACACTCTTTAAAAAAATGTTCTAAAATTGTCTTTTTTTGCGTAGCAAAGTTATTAAAATAATTTATTTTCTTTGTAGTGTTACAAATTTAATCAATTTTTATAGAAAGCATTTTGATGTTTGATAATCTGTTGTGACACTTTTTAAAGGTTCTCGAAGAGAAAAAAATGGTTTGCCAAAATTTTTTTAAAGTTTTAACTTTTACCATAGTCAAACAAAATAGTCAAATAACTATAAATAAAATGGTATACAAACTGTTAACTGTGTTAAAACCGTTTATTAACTGCTTTCACCTAATAAAGTTAAACAACCGTAATTTTATCGCACCAACTAGGCCAACCTAGTGAAGCCACACAGTTGGATACATATTTTAGCCGAGAGAGGTAATCTGTATATCTTATGACAGACAGAACGGGGCGTCAAGTCTCAACGTTGACTCCATAATATTTCCTCCATTCCCTTCAACACATGGATAGTTTTCAGTGTCCTGCATTCCCTAATTTTTGATCTTAGACTATTCGAATACGGCACTATCATTCACCCATAGATGGCAGCATCAAAAAAGTCTTGTATTTCCCATCTATTACAATAGGTTAAACAATCAGATAAACTAATTAAACCACATTCCACGGTTTATTTGATAAAACACAACTCAACCGCAACCTAACAACAACGTGCAATTAAATTTCTTTTTCTCGGTTTCGATACCATGCTAGTTGTAAATGGTTAAAAAACCTCTATAGTTTTGTATCTACGCTTTTTAACCACACTAGCTGTAAACGGTTTCAGAGCAGTAAAGTTAAAAAATGTTCTTTGCTGTAAACTTTACTGCTAATTGGATGGGCAAACTGCTGCTTGTAATTTTAGCGCATTTTTAAGATGATAATTCCAACAGAGTAAAAATCTGAAGTGTAGGGCATCGTGTATAAGATCGATACTCGTATAAAATATAGATTTCGTCATCAAAATATATATATAGATATAGAAGTCATCAAAAATATAGATTTCGTGGGGTGAATGTGTGAAATTTATCATTACAATTTTAAGTATCTTTGAATCGTTGCAATAAGTGTTCCAACTTTGAGGCAAAAATAGGTTAATAATTTTTTTTAGCATATTCAAAAAATAATTTAGTTTAAAAATGTTGTGGCGTAACTACCACTAAGATTTTCAAACATCAAATCACTTGTATATTAGACGTGTTAACTCGATTTCGTCTTGAGGTACCTTTAGATAAATGAAGGTTAACTCCTCTCCTCACTTAGGTGGCACAGGCGTGATATGAACTTGCCTACATCGAAAGTAACGCCTACTTCTATTGAAAATCCACATTGAACATTTGACTTGCAATATGTGTCCTCGTTCTCCTCGCGTTATAGCTTTTCAGTTTCATTTACACACAACGGATTCTTGTACACATTTAACTACTAATAACAACACAGGAAAGATCACACACACAGCTGTGAACTTAATACAGCTCTCACAACAAACGCTCAAAAACCCGGTGAACTCAATACAACTCTAACCCCATGTGATCAAAATCCGGTGAACTTAATACAGCTCTTTCGCAACTACGACAACTAGTGGTATCCATTCATCGAACTTTGTCCATGATGAAATGCAGGGTGGGGAATTTTGTGGCGTAACTACCACTACGGTTATTAAACGTCGGATAACTATTATATAAGTCGTGTTAACTCGATTCAATTTCTGATTTCAAAAATCTTGATAACAAAGGGACAGTAGAAACCGAATTTTGCAATTTTGTCCGTAAACAGCCAATATACCGACCTGCATAAACAACCAATGCAATAAAATTATCTCACAACAGTAAACTAAGATACGTAAAATTAAATTATATTCAATAACTTTTAAACATAAATCCATTTTTTATGAAATATCAAATATATTGCTATATATCATAGTCACATATAGACGATTCTTATGATTTCACTGTATATTGCCCATAGGAACAAAATGGATGCTAGGCAATAGAGCTTGCCTTCCTTTTTTAAAAAACAGTCTTAAAACTAGTTTTTATGCTTGAAATAGTTTTACTTCCCTAGAGATTTTCTTTTCCACGAAAACTTTACAAGAACTCTTATATAAGTCGTATTTGTTATGATGTCATAAAAATATCTGAAATAAAACATCTTTCAGTTTTTTTTTCGTGTTCCTCACAAAAATAACAGAGAAAACTTAGTTAAGAGCTTATTTGCGGTCGTTAATGGTTGAAGACGTCTATACCTCTAGGGGCCATGGGTAAGAGAACATAACCTTCTTAAACATTACGAACGTAAAGACATTAAGTAAGAAATCTACCCTACCTGAAATATATTTACTAGTTACGAAATATCGAACGCTTTATTTCGTTGAATAGGAATTTATTTCTTCTTGACCTTATAAGTAACAGAGCTTGACGCTAGGAATAATGTTTAAGAAAGCAAATTGTATTTTCAATAATAAAAATTGAACTTATTTGAGTTTTTTTAATATTTTTGGTAGTTATTACCTGCCTCGCAACTATTAAATATAAATTTCGCTTTCCTTTAAATTATGATTCAAGTTTTTAATCATTATCTTCTGCTTGCCTGTCTCTCAGCCTTTGAATATAAATTTTATTCTCTTTTGAAATATGATTAAAAAGTGTTTGGCGAGTAGAGACGGAACTCACTAGAAGACTAAATTTTATTACACTTAAAACTGTATATTGTACTATATATGTTTGCTAAATATATTGAGCATTTGAGGTCAAAGATTTAAGATGTTAACATTTGTTTTTATTTCATGAAAATACGATCATTGGAACATAAGTTACTCAGAATGACATTCTTTCATTTTTTGATTCACTATGACTTGAAAGTTAAAAGTTTAAGATTTGCCCCTAATCACGTTCGAGAGTTTTGATTTTTTTAACTCCAGTATGATAGTTTACATATAAAATTTTTTTCTGTACTGTTTTAAAAATATGCTTACTTTTTTTTATTCAATTATTTTGAGCAAAATTGTCATAATTTTAGCAATTCATGTAATCTCAAAATATTTCCGTAAATCAGTATAAAATTTCAATTTAGGAATGTTTTAATATAACAAAAATTATTTAAATTCAGGGAGGTGCATTGCATGCATTTTTTAAGAAGTAGCAAAATGAATGATTTTAAATCAAAACAATACTTGTCTTATTCTTTTGAATATTTTAAAAAAAGCTATCGTAAAAGAAGGAAAGAAAATAATTCTAAGGAGAAGAGTGATTGTGTGTGACAAATGTGAGATCACATATTAATAAGCTGTCGCTTGCAGGTTTAGGAAAGAATACTGAAGCTACCCAACCATTAGTTTATTGACTGAACATCAATTCTTTAACCCTAATGGATAACTTGCGTTTGCTTATATGTATTTTTAAGAACCAATTTTTGCTTAGATCTATATAATTTTAGTTCAAAATATTTCTTTGTTAAAAAATATAAAGCATTTAGTGAGACAATGGGACACTATTTGGAATGTTTTGGAAAAAATGTATTGCATAGAAATCGAATTTTATCCTATAAACCTATAAAAATATTTGGAATCGTTTGCGAGTCTGCCTATGAATCTCTCTAACTTCAGAATTGCATAGGTTAAGTTGCTGAAATTTTGAACAATGGCTGCAAAGGGCAATTTTAGCCCCTCATCTTAAAAAATGTTCAAAATTTCACTTAGTTCGTTCGGGAGAGACGTTCGAAAATAAATTTTTCGAATTGGCTCAGCATTAGTTATTATGAAAACGATTCTGTTTTAGTAAATATTTAGCAGACAATAACAACGATGGTTGCTAGCTTAAAGCTCTATTAGATTAAAAGGCAGTTTTTTCCATTCATGTTTTTTTAATATTCAATTAATGTTGTATGTCAGGTAAGCTCAATGATTAGCGTGAATTGCAAGCTACATTATCGAATAAGAATTTCGAAAATCTGTTTGAAACCATGTGTTTATTTCATTTTTAGTTATGCTTTTGAAATTTCTCAAAAAATGGTTAAAGAACAACTTATTTAATTGTCAATTTGCTATATTGAAACAAAATTGTCAAATAACCATAAACAAGATAGTGTACAAGCTGTTCACTGAAATAAAAGCCGTTTATTAACTGCTTTCATCTAATATACTTAAACAACTGGAATTTTATCGCACCAACTACGCTCCCCTAATAAAGCCCCACAGTTAATAACAACATAATAACATAATATAGCCGAGAAAACTAATCTGTCAAGCTCTTGACGGATAGAACTGGGGTTCAATATTCAGCGTTGACACTACAATATTTTCCTCATTCCCTTACAAGGTATATAATTTTTTACACCCTTTCAAAGAAGCATATTTTTCTATGGCAAAATACAAAACTAGAGCAAGCGAAATCGGTCCAATAGTTCCTGAGATATTGAATTTTAAAAAGTAATATTTTTAAAATGCAATTCAAGCACAAAATCATAAGTTATTCAGGGTTGTCCATTTCTTTCTTTCTTTTTTCGCGCAGTTACTCATTTAATTCCAACAAAATTAGAAAATTTCTGCGATGTTACGATTAAGTAGTTGAATTTAGTTTATATTAATCATTAAGTTAATAATACTATAAATCAAATTTGAGAACAAAAAAATATTCTTGTAAGGTAGCATGCATTTAAAAGAAATAAAAAAAAGATTTAGTTTTCGAAACTAGTTTATAAAATATTTAGGAGACAAACACTTTTAAAACAATGTGAGTTTTGTCGCAGAAAGAAAAAAATGCCGACAAAAACTTCCATCTTTGAAATACTCACCACATAAAAAGAAAAGAGAGATCTTTCTAATTTATTATGGAATTGAACAGAATAGAAACTAATAAAATAACAAGAGTCAAAAAGTTGAAATAAATTGTCAATCAACTAAAAAACGTTAAGTTTATTTTTTATTTACCAATTGTTACTTTCAGAGGAGAAAAATGATATTGGTTTATTGTTTTATTTATTTCCTTTCTTTTGGAATTGTTTCACTTGCTTCTAGTGTCTATATACTTTTTATTAAATGTATTGTTTCGCTTTTTCTGAATGTATTTTCGGTTTCTTTTACAAAAAAGGTTGCTATTCTCTGACATCTTATTCCAAGAAAAGTGAAGCTGCCCTTAATTTAATGATTTTAGATTGTTAAAAGTTTCATAAGGGTAAAGTAAGATCTAATACTAGTTTAACCATTTTTGAACTAAATTTATTACAGTTATATAACTAGTATTTACGTTTTAGTGATAGTTAGGAACGTTTTAGTTAGAACAAAATAAATGTATTATTTCCTGATGGAGAACTTCATTCACTTCAGAAATAAACAAATGGATGGTGTTTTCTACTCTAGGGAACGCTGCAAGCTCGGTACTGCCTAAATTTCCGGGTTACTGTTTCCGTTGTATTTTAAAGCTATTTGGCATCATTGTGTTTTGAGATTCTTGCAAGCAATGTATTTGATTACTTATTACTTGTGTTTACAATGCTAACAATACTTGTGCTTGCAATGCTAAAAGTGTTAACACTAACTTAAGATGGTGCACAGCTTACAACAAGAACAAATAGTAATAAACTTATGGAAAGAGGCCATATCAAGACTGCCAAAAAAGCGAGTTTTTCAAAATCTAGCAACCATGTCACCTTTTTTAACAATATATCTCTAAAACCCTAAAACAAATTTTCACTTCAAACTCACCAGAATTACATAATAACATTAATATCTTATAAAATATGGCAGATTTGAGCTCAGAAATTATCTAATTTATGTCTTTTATTGAAAACAAATCCGTTTGAAAATATCGCCTCTCAGAATAACATGTAGTAAGCAGCTGCAAACTTTCTAACCGGAACTAGAGCAGGCATTCAGCTCGAGATTGTTATTGTTTACATTTCTACTGAAAACACCATCCATAAGAAATAATAGTTGACATGTTTCAAGCGCATCAAAAATAGGCACCCATTTTCAAGACTCACCAGATGTGAAAGTAAAAAGGAAAAAAAAATTCGAAAAAAAACTTAAAGTTGCCAACTAAAAATGAAAAAATAAAGGTTAGAAACAAAACATGAAACACCACAGAAGCCGAGACAAGGAAAAAATAAAAGACAGAACAAGAAAACTCATAGTGGCTGAAAGGCAAATCTGGGTACGATGCATTTCCATGCGTAATGGAGAGTTGGGAAGTAACAAGGGAATCCGAAATCTAATGAATAAAATAAGATTCCAGGGTATCAAGATGGGATGATGCAACAGGGGGGAAAATAATTTTAGCATTGTCGAAATCAAATTTATGTCCAAAAGTCCAATAATGTGAATGACAATTGATGATTTTTCGAATTCTTGATAACAGACATAGCTATTTTCNAACAAGGGAATAAGTATTCTAATGAATAAAACAAGATTCCAGGGTATCAAGATGAGATGATGCAACAGGGGGGAAAATAATTTTAGCATTGTCGAAATCAAATTTATGTCCAAAAGTCCAATAATGTGAATGACAATTGATGATTTTTCGAATTCTTGATAACAGACATAGCTATTTTCTAATTTTAAAGCACGTTTAGTTTGCCCACTGTAGCTAAGGTCGCACTGACAAGAAATGTGGTAAAATGCCGCAGCAATTGTTAAAACTATTAGGTATTTTAACCTATTTTTGATGCCCTTGAAACATGGCGACTGTTATTTCTTATTTGAAGAAATAGCACTTATTTTCATGATTATCTTATTTCTCATAATAATTCTGAAGACTTTTTCAATCAGGTAATATCCTACCTGTTCAGATTTGTGGAATTATTTATTTTAATGTATTATGTGCTGTAGAGGATTTGAAGCAATGTTTTGTTAATTAAAAAAAATTGATTATGTTTATTTAATTTATTCAAAAGTTGAACTGTATATTTGGGATAGATAAATTTAAAAACAATGTATTGCATATTTTTTCTTAAAAGAGAATATAGGTATTTTTAAATTATAGTTGATACAGATTTAATTCGAAGTTTGCGAAATGCTATATTAATTTTAAAATTTAATATTTAGGACTTCAGTAATAGTTAGGAACGTACTAAAAAAAAACTATATAACTTATTATAGAGTATTTGATTTTTTTTCGGTAGTAAATTATATGGATTATTTTTTTTCTTGAATTAATTCAGAAAAGTCATTAATTTTGCATGATTTAATTTAGCAAATGTATTAAATATTTTTTCTTCCGAACCAAATAACGGTATTTTTAAATTCAAAATTGCAACCGGATTTAACTCTCAAATGTGTGAAAAGTTGCATTAATTTTTACTATAAATCCTTCTAAATTAAAACGGTCTATTTTTTTAGTCTGTGAATCTTTGAGTTGAAAGCCTTTTAAAAAATATTTTTCTGTTGCAAATGAAAATGCTTTACAAATTAAAAACATTAAATTCTAACTAGCAATTACTGACAAAATAATACTTATATTTTCACATTCATTAAATTTTAATATAAAATTTTCTATATCAATAAAAATTTATCTTAAATTCCATTTCCGAAGATTAAAATATGGCTTTTATTAGTTTACATAATGGAATTAAATGTAATAAAATTATTCAAATATATTATATACGGATCAAATTTGAGCTCTATTAATTTTATTTTTAAATACAATTTATAGTTTAATGCTTTTTAAGAGATTTATGCTTATTCAAATTTACTACACTTTAATTCACAGGTCTCAGTTTGTTATCTCAAATAAAATCTATCATTAAGAGATGTTCCTTTTATATGGATTAGCCTTAATTAGGATAATTATCATTAAGGGAAGTAAATCATTATCCTTAGTTAAACGTTATATCACCCTTAAAGAATTAAGAAATATTCAATTTTATTAAGCTCTTTATGTAATGTAGGGTTTTAAGTAATTACAGATAAATGCTTACCTTTGTTCAGTAATGTAATTTCTGACGCGCCTTTTAAAAATGACATAAAATATCATATTTTTCATTTAAAAACATATTGCTTATTACATACTTGTCCACAAATTGTGTGGTAAAAGATCATCGATTTGAAAAAAATAATTTTATAAAAATGGAAGGGGAATGAAAAATACAGTTAACTGCTTTTGTTAAGGTTTTGTTACCAAGTTTGATAATTAATTTTAGAATTCCCCAATAGATGATGCCTAAAGACTTATCGTAATGAGTTGTTAATTCAATCAAAACTAACACTTTATTAAACAATAATGATTTCTCTTCTTTTTTTTGTTTACAACTTCTTCCCAACGTTTAAATATATTTTCAATACCTCGTTCGTATAAATCATTCGGTTTCGACTCGAAAATCAAAGATTGAACCGGAGGGCCTGAATGACGTGCGTCTTTGAGGTCAAAGTGTACTTTTAAATTTGGCAGACCAATCACAGAGGGCTCTGTCCTATCAGTATGATACCCTCTCCCTTCACATCACAAGTGTCAGGAGCAGCTTTCGCGGCCTTTAATCCTAAAATAAAAGCAATAAGAAGGAGGTGTTGGAAATGCTAATTTTTCTCAATTTAGAATTCCATTTTAATTAACATAAACATATTTTTTTTCCTTAACGTCTGGAATTGAGCTTACCCTTCTTCGCTATGAAAAGTGACGGACGTGTTGCTCATTTTGCGACACCTGGTGATTAAAATGCGACCCAAAGTCACGGAGGCTAGCACTCATTACCCACGCTACAGATATCCTTTTATAGGGTAGGCCACATTTACACATCACACAAAGAGAAACATCCATTCCCTTAGCTGGATTCAAACCCGCAGCCATTGACTTTGCAGTCAGGCACTCTAACCGCTCGGCCGCCTGGAATGCATATAGACGTACATTAACTCGAACAAAAAATTTAACAACCCCTTTCGATTAATTTAAAAGATTACGCCAACTTACGGAATATTAAAATTTTAAGTAAACGCCACAGCTTTCCACTAGTTGTAAAAATTACTCATTAACACTAGATTACCCAAATAAGTCATTTTGACGGCTTTTTAATTTCAGTTAGAAAAACAATGGTGAATATAATGACACAATTTCTTAGAATTTTGTGACTTTTATAATTGTTGATATTTACTAATAACTTGTTATATAACTGAAAATAATATCAAACATATTAAAAAATTAATTTTATTGTTTTAAAATATCGCAGTAGCACTATGCATGGGAAGCATATTAATTTAATACTGTGTCAAATCACATCGGTGAGTGTCCGTTATTTAAAAATCATATTTAATAACCCATTACCTTATTTATTTTTCTCGATATACTTTTATTAACCTCTAACTTTTGAGTACAGTTTTAACTAGTAGGGAGATTAGTTAGATGTAATTAAAGAAATAGGTTTTAACTATCCTTGAAACTTATTATAGTGAACTAATTAACGCATTCGTTAACGCGTAAAATGAAATTAAAGCTTTATTTTAAAAGTAAATAAAGTTGCTACGGTTACAATCGGGATAACAACGGAAATTTCATTTATTTAAAACTGTGACAAACTTTTCGAACTCTTCCTTCTACAATTTAATCACTCCAAAACCCTTCAGGGCACAAATCCAAAGAGATTAGATTTTCCGAACTTTCACATTCCTTTACGCAGAGTAAACAATGCTGCCGATTTCAAACGACGCATTGTTTGTTTGTCAAAAGCATTGCTTACTTGCATAAGGTACATTGTTGGCACGCTATAGTGAAATATTTTAACCATAGGTAGCTTTATTCGTTGATATGCTTTGAAATATTAAACACGGAACATTATTATTAGTTGTTTTTATGATTTTGTAATATTGATGGATTGTGTATATTTCGGAGAAGGAAATGTGGGGGTGAATTAAACTTTTCTGGAAAAAATTTAGGAAACTTTTGAAGTAAATGCAGTTGAGTTCCGATTATCCGAGTAAATGTGGACCACGATTAACTCGGATAACCGAAGAGTATAAAAAGGGGAAGTAGATATAAAGGTAATATATTTAACAAATACAAAATTTATACGATAGTACAGAAAATACAATTCATATTATAATTAGAAAACGCACTTATCACTTAAAGAGCATACTTTAAGAGTTTTTACTTAAAAAAGTCCTTTCTTGTTTTTTGCTTTACATTACTTTGGCGCTTTTCTGAAACAATGTTTCGCCAATTGTTTAGAGATAACGGGAAGGCTGGTGTCACCTCCTCTTGTTGTTCTATACATTAAATAGCACTTTCGATATTTTTTAGTTCATCTGTATGAGAGATTTTCAAATGTTGATTTTCATCGTCACTGTCTTTATCATCTACCCAAGATTTATTTTCATTATTGACGATATAAATAATAATTTCTTTGGTAATCTCGTGTTGTCCGTTAGCTTGTTCTTCTGAGAGTTTGGGAGATAAAATTAAAAAAAAAATTCAGCAGCAGTTTTAAAAATAAAAAATAAACTAGAACAAAAAAAAACTTGAAATATTTGATAGCTCGGTTGCGGTTGAAACTCGGATAATCGAGACTCGGATAATTAGGACTTACTTTACATTTCAAAATTTCAAAAAATTACACAAAAATTTTGGTCTTACTTATTATTAAAGAGATTCATGGTAGTTTAAAGGACATTCATTGCTTTTGTAACAATTTCTATTATCTGATTTCATGTAATTTTACGGATTGTTACAGATGTTGTGAGTTTGATTTCTAACAGTTTCTCATGCTTCAAATCCTTAATCTGTCTGATTGGGTTTTTTTTCTGTCATGAATTTTTAAAAGGAAATATTACAATACAGGTTAAAAGACCACGGTGGCTCAGGGGATTGAACAGTCGCTTCCCAATACGATGACTCAGGTTTGAATCCCAGTGGTGGCTGGTTGGTATGAATTTTGCTCTCCGGCTCGCACTGATCTCAATGCTGTCGTAAGTATCCTCAATAGTAGATGAATCATGGGTTAGAATCCCCTAGCCATCGGGCTGACCGTATGATGTTTTCGTGGTTTTCCTCTCTGTGTAACACAAATGCAAGTTAGTTCCCTCAAAAATTACTCCTTGAAGGCTAGTTTGTCCAGTTGCTTGATTCAAAAGTTTTCCTGTCTTCTATGTTAGGTTCAAAATAACATGGTTACGGAGTTGTACATTGATGGTCGTAAGCTCAGTATTGGATCGGTTGTTCTACAATGGTTATAAAATAAAATAAAATTAGGGTAAAAATTAGGGAACGGCACTCAAACTGGACCATTCATCTTCTGAATAATAATTTTTTGTAAAGCTCACCAATTCCTAAACGTAGAAGTTACAATTTATAACGCAAAACATATGTATTCCAGTATGAAGAACAACTTTTTTGTTTTGCTTTTGTAGAATTTCCAAACGATGTAAAAGAAGAAAAGTAAATACAGTCAATTAAGGGCAACTAAAATACTTTTTTTTTATTAAAAATTTCCCCTTTTTATTTAGCGTGTACAATATAAAAGATCATGCACTTTCCCATGAAATTCCACAAATTGTAGACATATAATTAGTTATTATGTCTAACATTTGTGTATTAGACAAAATTCTATTTAAATATTCGAAAATTCCGAAAGTCAATTATACTTATTATTTATAATGATGATAAAATCTAATATTTTAAATAAAACTTAATAAAGATGAAAAAATGTCTATCTATCTAAACTTTAATATATATAAGTAAATGTTTAAAATATGAACTCGAAACTAAAAATAAATTTTACCATAATATTTGATGAGTGAAATAAGTTTCCAAAATTAGCATTCATCGTGAGAATTGTTTTGTTAAAAAAAGATAAAATGATAGCATAAATATTTATTTATTTAAAACAGACTCAAAGGAAATAATAAATTGGAAAATGTGAGACAAATGATTTGAAAGAAAAATAGTATTTCGCTTATTTGCAATTCCTTACTATATATTAACAAATAATGTTTTAAAAATAAAGCATTGTTATTTATAAACTCTTATAAATAGAACTGGCAACTGCATAACGCCTACGCTTTGTGTCAAACAGTTCTTAGTTCTATCATTCTATATTGATTTTAGAGAACAAAAAAACTCTATTTTTAGCTCTTAGCAATTATTTATTTATGAAATAATCTTGACATTTAAAGTATATATTCTATAGCTATAGGGCAAAAGTACGATTTTTCAGAATATGTTTTTAAGAAATTTATTGTTATTTTAAAACAGAGATTTACTTTTAAGGGGGCTGGAATAAATCTCTCGTTTTAAGTTGTATAAATTTAAAATTAAGTGCACTGTGTATTAAAATACTTATCATTTATGGCAAAAAATATTTATTATAGTTATAATATATCATACACTGTTAGAAATGTCTAGGAAATAACCGTTAAATAACAATTTATTTAATTGTTATTTTACCGTGTTTAAGCAAAATACTCAAATAACCATAAACAAAATGGTATTCAAACCTTTAGCTGCAAGAAAAACCGTTTACTAACTGATTCCAACTTGCTTGCTTGCTTTCCTATGCCTGTTTAGGCAGAGGGGTGCAATTGTTCTTGTTTACCAGTGGCGCCATCTATGGCAAAGAATTTGACTTCTGCCACACCATACGTCACACCCGTTTATAGGGCGGATTCATTCATACATCCATTCATTCATCCACAGATCGTAATTTTGATCTGAATCAGAGAACGATCGATCTCCGATCCAGTACCCACAGAGGTATTGATTTGTTATGGGAACATGGAGGACTTTGCGACTCGACAGATTTAACGCGCATCAGTCACTATTTACTACACGGGCAGTCTTCGGCCGGAGGGGTTCGAACCCACGAACACGGTCGGACACGGACCCAGCGCCCTACCGACCAGGCTATCCCGGCCAACTGCTTCCACCTAATATGGTTAAACAACCATAATTTTATAGCACCAACTAGTTCCACCTAATAAACACGTTTAATTCCTTGCAGCTGGGTACATATGTAGCCGTGAGGGCTAGTGAATTTCTTGAACATGTTTTTGAGCTGCTTACAGAAACAAAAACTAACTGACAATATTTCCTTAAGTACGATAACAATCATATTTTTCGGGAAATACTCAAAGGTTACAAAATCTAAGAATACACATGTTAAATACTTTCTAAAGAAGTATTCAATAATACTGAACTCGAATACCCAACTTCACCCCATGCGGTGAATTGGGTAAGGTTTTCAAAATTTTAAGAAGGAACAAACACTTTTTGTTGCAAATCTGAATTCTTCAAAAAAGAAATTTACTTAAATATGATGTATACTGTTTGTTTAATATAGAAATACCTTGAGAAATATGTCCCAGGCCAAAAAACTAAAAATATCATTTCTTTATAGTTTGATAAACACCAAAATAATAACACTTCAGTTTCAACTCATAGGAAGTGTGATCGAGTTTCATAAATTTGCAAGTCAATTTACTGCACTTTTTCAACAGTAGGTTTACAGTAGGGTTCACAGATGGTACTGCAATTGCAAAATAAAAATGAGGTACAATTTTTTTATTTTATTTTATAACCGTAGTTGAATAGCCGACCCAAGATTGGGCTTACAACAACAAATGTAGCCATGTAATTTTTAAACCCAATCCAGAAGACAAGGGAACTTCTGGATCATGTATTGGGAGAAATTTGCCTTCTCGGAGGACTTTTTGATGAAACTAACCACCGATTTTGCGTTACATGGAGAGGGAAAACAAGAAAACCCTCCCACGGTTAGTCTGATGGCAAAGGGACTCTAACCCATGATCCGTCTACTACTGAGGATATTTTACGTCAACACTGTGGTCGGTACGAGTCGGGTGTGGAATTCGTATCTACCAGTCATCATTGGGATTCGAACCCAGGCTTTGGTGATTATATGATTATAAATGCTGCTAATGGCTGATATGAAACGATGTTTTTTTTTTGTTATTAGACACATAGTTGAAATTTAAGCCTTCTACTTTGTCAAAATGCAGTCGGAAATTTTTTTGAAAATAATTTTTTTGGTCATTGAATGTGGATTAATTTTGCTAGTAGATAAGAAACCAAGTGAAATTTGTATCATCATGTAACAGACGCAAAATTAAGGTAAAAATTTCAGCGCACTAGCTAGACGGAGATCGGTCGACATTTCGATTGAAAAATTAGATCGTCACAAGCACGAAAGTAAGGATTTAAAAAACCTATTCGTAAAATTATTTAAAAAGTAAGCACTGAGTCAAATATGGAAACTCAAAACTTTTGGAAATTATCGCATAAAATTTAATACTTTAAGTTCCATTCGATGAAATAATTGGGTTGGAAAAAAATTATACAATCCTTTTTCGTTTGAATGCGTGTATCGAGGCATGTTAAGGTCACACACATGGTATGAAACGAATCAAATTAGCTGTGACTTCAGACGCAAAAATTATAGTAAAAATGTAAGCACTCTAGCTAATCAGAAAGTGATCGATATTTCGATTTCAAGATTCCATCGTAACAAACACGAAAGTGAGTTAATAAAAGTGTAGTAAAATGTTCAAATAGTTTATTCTTTTACTAGTTTAAAGACAATTTCTTAACCAGTTTAAAGGCAAATTTCTGGCATTGAGAACAACCTATTTCTTGTAATTACTCATAAAAGAAAGAACTAAAGTCAAATATGAAAACTGCGAAGATATAAAATTTATCTTACAGACAGTAAAATAAACCACTTTACGCTTCATTTGATNTTCTAGATTTGAGCTATTATAAATATTATAAAAAATATTTTTTACTTCTAATTATTAATAAAAACTATATTTAGACATATATATTAAAGTGTGAAAATACAGTAAGATGGTTGTTTAATAAAAAATTGTTCCTGTGTTAAATGCTTTATAAGTAGTAGACTTTTGATGTTATTCACTAAATACTTTAAAATATCGCTAAATAATACGTTAAAATATCGCTACGTTAAATAAAACTAAGAAAATGTGTGAAGGAATGTGCCCCCTATAAAATATAATAACTTCCTACTGACAAACATTCATAGTTTTAGGAAAAAATGTAATTATAAACTTTAATTGTGTTTTTCTCAAAATGATAATTTTGCTGCTTTTTGTCTACGGAAAACAAGATAACTCAACTAATTATAATAAATTTGTCTTCAAACTTTCAGAGATTGTTTCTTGTATTGGTGGTTATGTAACAGACCTCCAGAATTCAGAAAACTGTATTATTTTTTGTTTTATGAGATATTTTGCAGTAGATAATGTGAAGAAAATGTGAAAAAAAAATGGAAAAATATGCTTAACACTCCATAATTTTTTTTAATTTCATGCTATCATTTAAGTTGAGGTTCATAACACTTCAGAGGGTTATACGAAACGGCTCAAAAAGTTTGATAGCTGCATGTACAATAGTTTTTTGTGTAGAGTGTTTTCCGTTAATGAGTTATTTTCATTAAAATTATCTAAAAAATACTCTTTAAACAAAAAATTTCCTGTATATTAAAATTTTCTCTATTAAATATGCTTATTTAAAATAATATACAATATAAATTGCAATAATGTTGTAAAAAATATTTATTTTTCAAAAATTTTGTCCCGAAGGTAGTCGGATACCATTTTTTTTTACATTTTGATTCGCATTTGATTGCCATTATGCATTCTTGCACTTAAATCTGAATAAATTTTTATGATTCAATGAGCAATGATTATACATTTGTTTTTTTTTCAAATTTTTTAAACTATATCAGCAGTGTTTGGTTACATCTTTACAATCGAAAAAGAGTTTAACTCGAAGTTTATTGCATGCTATTAATTAATCATTTATCCTTGATTCTTGTCAGGTATATCTGTGACTCAATAAACAATAATTATACAATTGATTTTTTTTTCAATTATTTAAACGATAACATTAGCGAAGTTTGCTTCTTGTATCTAACTCTTTGCAATCGAAAAGAAATTTGACTCGGGGTTTATTGCGTGTTATTAATTAATTGTCTTGAATTTTCATTCATGTCAGGCACAAGTAAAATAAATTTTATTAGCCCAATCACATCATCAAATTATTTTGAAATCTATGTAAAAAAAACACTTTAATTTTGCACATAATCAAGTTTTTGAAACGTGTTAAAATTGAAGTCTTAAAAAGAACGCCAATTTATTGGGAATATTGCTCGTTTCTAGCAATTTTGACTATTAAGTTCTGGCCGTAATTAATAGTATCAAATATGGTGCTTAATTAAATCAGTTCCTTTAAAGTTAATTTTTATTTTGATTTGTTCAACTTCTAAAAACCTGTTTTCTTAATCTAAAAATTTAAAGACTTTGAGAAGGTCAATAAATAATAATAACTCTTTTTTACCTATGTAAACTGTAAAAAATTTTCTCCAAAAATGTCGCAACTACTTCATACCAATGTAGCGTAGTGAAACACCATATATAACTCTTGGATCTATAAGTATATTAGTATCAAGGACCAAGTATAGTTCTCGGTGTAGGGAAGCTCAATACATAACTCTTGGATAAATAAGTGCTTTAGGATGAAGGACCAAGTATAGTACCTGGTGTACTGAAAAACTATACATAACTCTTAGATCTATAGGTATTTTAGGATCAAGGACCAAGTAGTGAAACACCATGCCTAACTCTTGGTGTAGTGAAACACCATGCCTAACTCTTGGTGTAATGAAACACCATACCTAACTCTTGGATCTATAAGTATTTTATTATCATGGACCAAGTATAAATCCTGGTGTAGGAAAACATCATGCATAACTCTTAGACCTATAGGTATTTTTGGATCAAGGGACAAGTATAGCTCCTGGTGTGGTAAAATACCAACCCTAACTCTTGGATCTATATGTATTTTATTAGCAAGGACCAAGTATAGTTCCTGATGAAGTGAAACACCATACATAACTCGTGGATTTATGGGTATTTAGGTATCAAGGACCAAGTATAGTTCCTGCTGTAGTGAAACTCCTAGAATGTTACGACTTTGTGTAAAGTACCAATACCTCCTAGATGGAAGAAAGCCGAAGGACGCAAAACGATGACTCATACAGTTAGGCCCAGATTTGCTGATCACTTCTGACGATGACGGTTTTTTTTTCCTTCTGTTTCTCGACACTTTTTCGTTACTCTTCTACTAATTTTTTACTTTCTACAAATTATTATTATTATTTTGTNATGAAATGCTGAAAAATTCTATTGGCAGTTTCAATATTTTAATTTATCAATTAGATTCTGAAATTAAATCTGAAATTATAATGTTTATTAATAGTATGCAATACGAAATGAACTTTTCAAACACAAATCAGCAAATAATTTATCATTATTGTTTCATCATCCTCAATAATAGAATCAGAAAACTTAAATCCTAAATGATAAAATAATTAATATTTTTTTTAACATTTTGATTCGCATTTGATTGCCATTATGCATTCTTGCACTTAAATCTAAATAAATTTTTATGATTCAATGAGCAATGATTATACATTTGTTTTTTTTTCTTCAAATTATTTAAACTATATCAGTGTTTGGTTACATCTTTACAATCGAAAAAGAGTTTAACTCGAAGTTTATTGCATGCTATTAATTAATCATTTATCCTTGATTCTTGTCAGGTATATCTGTGACTCAATAAACAATAATTATACAATTGATTTTTTTTTCAATTATTTAAACGATAACATTAGCGAAGTTTGCTTCTTGTATCTAACTCTTTGCAATCGAAAAGAAATTTGACTCGGGGTTTATTGCGTGTTATTAATTAATTGTCTTGAATTTTCATTCATGTCAGGCACAAGTAAAATAAATTTTATTAGCGCAATCACATCATCAAATTATTTTGAAATCTATGTAAAAAAACGCTTAACTCTTAGATCTATAGATATTTTAGGATCAAGGACCAAGTAGTGAAACACCATGCCTAACTCTTGGTGTAGTGAAACACCATGCCTAACTCTTGGTTTAATGAAACACCATACCTAACTCTTGGATCTATAGGCATTTTATTATCAAGGACCAAGTATAATTCCTGGTGTAGGAAAACATCATACATAACTCTTGGACCTATAGGTATTTTTGGATCAAGGAACAAGTATAGCTCCTGATGTTGTAAAATACCAACCCTAACTCTTGGATCTATAGGTATTTTATTAGCAAGGACTAAGTATAGTTCCTGATGTAGTGAAACACCATACATAACTCGTGGATTTATGGGTATTTAAGTATCAAGGACCAAGTATAGTTCCTGCTGTAGTGAAACTCCTAGAATGTTACGACTTGGTGTAAAGTACCCGTCACTATATTTTTTATTCAGTAACACTAAAATTTATATTTACAGTTAAATATTTTGCGCATAAACATCAGTGAAATGATTTTTACGATATATTGTAAAATAAGAATCATTATATTAGGATTCATTTATACAATACTTCTTAGAATAAAATTAGCTTGTAAAACAAGCATATACTCAGCACGGAGAGAGAGTAATATAAACTCGACCTAAGATTAACAGCACCGTATTAAGATAGAAATTAAATATTATATAAAATTATTTAATATGGTTGGTAGATTTATGTAAAGTTTTTTATGAGAACATAATTATCTTTATTATACAACTAAAAACATACATTCCTCTTACAATAGTTTACTTCTGTATCTGTGAAATGTTCAGCATCATCTATTGTAAATTAACTAATGAGGTCGTATGACGGTTTGCGAACGCACCCAAAATTGCCAAAAACAATTCATGAATGGAGTGAATGCATCTAAGCTTGGTGTAAACTTTTTCGATTATTGTTGTTTATATTTAACTACACCCTTTTAAAGGGTATATGAACTCTCATTCCGGTTTTAGTTATGGTAGTTTTTCAAAGCCTCCGTAGCAATATGAAACGATGCTTTTTTGCGAATAATATGTTATTCTTATAACTGCTGTGAGTTTGCAACTGTTACTTATGACAGTTAGATCACGTTTAGCCTATCTAATGCCAGCGCTGTTTAGGCTCATTTTGGAAATGGCGCTAAACGTCAGTATGGAGAAAGCCACAGTTTTGTGAAAATGTAGAGAGTTTGCGGTTTAATTTTTAATATTTAGAAAACTTACTCCAATGCATTACCTTGGCCTATAAAAACTTTTAAAAACTAAGAATAAGGCAGTGATTTTGATAATTTTCATATATGTAGGAAAATGTCGCCAATGGCGATTTTTAAAGACAGTCAATAACTTTTGAAATATTTAAGTTGCTTATCTGTTCTAAAGTCCACATAATTCTCCACGGCAAGGTTATGTATATGGTTTAAAATCATCGCATTGCTTTAAGTGTAAGGCACTTAAAGTATGGTTTATTTTATTGTCCTTGGTGACATAGCTTCGAAAAACAGCGTTAACTCATTTATTCATACACTTTTTGGAGTTTTTCATCACCGAATTCTGATAGATAAAGCAGCACAGTTTTTACAGAGCACGATTGCGCAGTTTTAATTAACATTTATTAATATTGATACTTCATTGATGTTTTATTTTTTTATCCCCTGGAAAGAAAGGGTATTTAGCAAGTTGTTCGTATTTTTTTGCTTTCTTTATAAACATTATGTCATGTCTGTCTTAATAATGACATTATGTAATAATACATGAATAAATAAATAGTGAATAAACTCCAATGTCTGCAATATATCTGACATTTAACTGAATTTTTCTCATCAACGAATTTTAGTTAACAACGAATCATTATTTAATAAAGCTAATATTTGAATAATTTCAGTAAATATCTTTGCAACTAAGAAGAAAAATGTTCTTTTTCTAGATTGTATATAGAACTTCCATCGCTATCCTCAAATAATTATATTTTTAAATGTGATTAAAAAAATTAAATTCATATTTTGATTGATAACAAAAATGCATCTTCATGATTTATTTTGTTTCCTTTATTTTAGATAAAATTGTAAGTCCAATGTCTGATTTCGGAAATTTTAATTGCAAAAAAAAAATAAAATGGGGAAGAGTTGTTCTTTTTTGGAAATTTCATCTTTCTAATGATACCAAATAAGAAAAATTGTTCCAAATTACCGATAAAAATAAACAGAATATGAAAAAAAAGATGTAATTTGCAACTGTCTTTCTAATCTAAGTTTCCACTGTGTCTGAATCTAAAACATGAGTGGTTCATTAAAAATATATAGAATTGTTTGTAACAGATATCCTTAAAGTTTGTTTAGAAACTTATCTGATTATTTTGAATTGTTTGCGGAAATAGTTTTAGAAGCTCTAAATATGCCAAATTTGCATTAGATTAATAGCGAATCTTATTTTATATTCCAAGAAACAAAATAAGCATTTCAGATAATGTTACAGATTTCGGAAAAATTAATGATCCTATCTCTGTTTTTTTTTTATTATTTTAAGCTGCTCCAGATCTGAACGAAATTCAAAAGCGTTTCCAAAACTTTTGCCAATTTATTATTATAAAATGTATAGCAAGCATGAATTCAGAACATACATTATTTCAGTTCTAGTTGAAATAGATGAATATTCTATTCTAAATAAAATATACTGGCCAAAACATAACAGTATCTTTGCATAGTATAAAGGGATAATGGTCTGAAACCGTTTCTCATTATTAACGGTGAATTTTTATAGGCCAGTAAGATCGTATTAGAGTAAACTTTTTTGGCCAAGAAAATGCAGACATTTCTGGCTGTCATCAAAAATAAATTAATAAAATATATATAAGTATTTATTTGTAAATTACTAAACTATTTCTCCTTTAATAGTATTGTATTTTTCTCTGTTTTAAATATGGAAGATTTTCTCTGTTTTAAATCAATGTTTAAGAAGTTTTTTCATTTTTTTAACTATTTTAATATATCTATTTCTTTCTTTTGACATCTCAGATTTAAATTTGAAATATTTCAGTTCTAGTTTAAATAGACGAATGTTTTGCTCTAAATAAAATAAACTGGCTTAAACGTAACAGTAGCTTTACATTACATAAAAAGATAATGGTCTAAAAATATTTCTTATTATTGACGGGGCATTTTAAAAGGGTAGTAAAATCGCATGATGGGATATTTTATTGACAAATAAAATTTACAAAATTTTGACTGTCATCAACATAAAATTAATCAGAGCCGTGGTGTTTCAGAGCACAGAGCGCTCGGTACCCAATGCGATGAACCTGGTTTGAATTCCAGCGTTGGCTGGTCGATACGAATTCCGTACCCAGCTAACACCAACCAAAGTGCTGACGTAAAATATCCTCAGTGGTAGATGGATCATGTGTTAGTTTTCTTGCGTCAGGCTACCCGTGGGTATTTTTCCTCTCCATGTAACGTGAATGCTGTCTAGTTCCATCAAAAAGTCTTCCACGAAGGAAAATTTCTCCCAATACTTGATTCAGAACTTCCATTGTCTTCCGGTTTTGGTTCAAAATTATGAGACTATGCAATTGAAAATTGGCAGTCGTAAATTCTAAATTGTTAAAAACTCTCTGAAGGTTGAATGATGATGTTGACAAAAATATTCGAGAGAATTGGAAAATTTGAAGAGTATGATATGACTACTGAAGAAATGATTTCACGAAGGCATCATTGAAATGGATGAAAATTATGAAGATCCAGGCAGTCACTATTTATCATATTAAGCAATCGTTAAGAATCTAGTCAAATTGGTAAGCTGAAATATGTATTTGGCGCATCTTCTAAAGATGGTGATGGAACATATTTAAATTCTTGTTAGAAAGTGGACCAAACAAAATAGAATATACTTCAAAGATGCTCAATTCGGCTTGGAAATTACTCCTAAGAGATTACTTCGGATATAAAAAAAAGCGTTTCTTTAAATTGGAGTAACTGAGAATGACATTAAACGCTTGAAGTTTTTTTTGTTTATTTTTGTTCTAAGTCTGAAGTTATATTTGGTTTCGTATGCAATTCCTTTCTGCTCATGACACGATTCTTCATCCTTTGCAGCCTTACACTGGAGAGATTGAGGAAAATGCTAAAGAACTATTAAAACCATTTTATGTAGCAATCAGTGATGGAAAATATAAGAGGCGATTTATTTACGAACTATTTTAATGTTTAAGAAAATATTTCTATCAGAGGCTGGACTGCAGATGCTACTAGAGAAAGCGAGTTACTTGACATTAAAGACACCATATTTGAAATTCTTGGCCTGTTATGGAATACCCAAAAAGTGGAATTATTCAGATCAGTACGCTTGGCAACTCAGAAAATAACAAAGAGATCAATTCTCAGTGGCTCTGAGAATATTTTGCATCGTTTAGACATGTTATGTCCCGCTACAGTACTTCAAAAGTTGCTTTTGCAAAAAGAATGCAAAACAAATTGTGGGTGGTATGATGGACTTCCTGAAAGACATCGAAGACATATTTTCAATGGTGAGAAAAAATCCAGTGAATTTCATCATAAAAATGTCAGAGCATTTCACGACACGTGCATACTTTTGAAGTAAATATAACGTTTTTTGTGGTGCAAGTGAAACGTCATATGCTGCATGTGTGTTTCTCAGGTCCCAAAAAGAATGTTGTTGTTAAATTAGCTAGTGCTAAATCCCGAATATCGCCAATGAAGCAAGTTTTACCATTCATGGAGATTGGAACTTTTAGGGGCAGTTTTGGACTCGTGTTTGCATCTGCAAGTTATTAAAGCTGTAGACAGTCCAAAGACAAAAACATATCTTATGTTACATTAACTTGGATTGAAAAAGATGATAATTGGACAATTTTTATTTAAAAAAAACATTGTCGAAGATAGGTTCTACATTCTAAGTAAGATGAATGCAGCAGATCTTCTATCTAGAGGTTGATGTCCTAAAACACTGAATTAAAACAGATGGTAGGATAGTCCAAAATAGCTAAAAAAATTGACCTAAAAGTGACCATTTACGTAGTTGATCATAATATTTTCTAGAAGGAAAGTTCAACTGCTTCATATTTTGTATAAATTCCTAAAGAGATCAATACAAAGCTGTTATATTTTTCAAAGTATTACAGAGCTGTGCGGTTAATGGCATGAATTTTGCGATTTAAACGAAATGCTCTAATTAAAACAAAGAAGGGCAGAATTTTGTATGCGACATTGAGTTGCGCTGAGTGCTATAAAGCAGTTCTGAAATTAATTCAAAATGAAAAACACTTAAAAATTCAAAGTCTTTAGAGATAAAAATGATATAAAAAAGTGAGTACCAAATTATTATTGGGAGAAGATCTGGATTTTCAAAACACCAGTGTTTTTACCAAACCATCACTAACTTATGTTAACCATAAGAAATACACGAAACATGTTTGCTCGCTGGTCGACATAAAATGCTACCAAGAGTTAAGAGATTTATATTGTGCTTGTGGAGCAACAAGGCTGATAAAAAATAATATCTCAGTACACTATCTGCATGAGTTTTAATGTGAAGCCTTTTAAGATTCCTTCTGCATAATTACCAAAAAAATGGAATTACCAATTCAGCCACATTTCAAATTAAAGGCCTTGATTATGCCGGACTATTGTATCCCAAGATTGGTGAAGAGACATGGATATTTTGATTAACTTACGCTGTTTATTAACCCCTTGAACTAGTTCAAAATTAATCGATGCATGCATTTTTGGACGCACATCGTAGTTTTCTTGCACTACAGGAAGGAGTCAAAACTTTTTGCAGGAATAATGGCAAGAATTGTAGATTTCCCCCCTTTTCTCTGTTTGTAGTAGAATTTATTATATGACAAAATAGAAAGAGACAGGAGCAAATAAAAATATAAAAGAAACACCTTTTACCTATTACAGAACTAAAATATAAAATAAAAGATTTGGAATCGATTAAAAAATTCATATTTCTACATATGTAGCAACCAACCGATGCCCTGTGGGGCCACCTATGTCCTCACCACCGAGACGAGACTCAGTTCAAGTTCGGATATGAAACCTTAAACATGACTTTTCCCCTTTCCCCGAGTTTTCTTAAATTTTAATTATTTCCTTTACTTTTGCTCAAATGTAATTCATATTTGTATCTGTGGTTATCAATTAAAACTCCTTATTAAGTGTACTTTTAGTTACTTTTGTCCTAATTTACAATTAATTTGAGTTAGCCTCCGATATTCCTTTACACTACACATAAATGCACAATGTGAAAAAAAATCATAACTCTAACATCGATTATTTTTATTGAAATGAAGCATAAAAACCCAACTCTAAAACAATAATTCACTAACAATTATTAATAGGCAAAGCTGTAAGAGTATTTTGTAATCTAACACAGCGTAACACTTAATTTCTAAGTGCACAGCTGGATACTAATGGACTGTGTTTCATCCGTTGTTAAAAGTACAGTATTTAAAATCTTGAATACACAACCAGATGCAATAAGAACTGGACACGTGTTTTGTGTTTTCTATCATATTTACAAACATATTAAATATTTAAAGTTACAATTTTCAAACGCCTTAAAGGTTCAAAATGATGCGCATATTTTCCATTTTGATATTCCCAAGAAACAGAAGGGCATAATTCGATTTGCGCACTTCAAAGGAAGTACTAGCGCGTAATAAATTAAACTTAGTCAGCTTTTGTTTACTGAACTTTTCATAAACTTTACCAATTTACTACACTGAATGGTGGTCTTAAACGATTTCTTCCGCAAGAATCTAATCTATTCAATACTTTAAGCTCCCAAACGTTAAGTGATTAGAATTTTGGAACGCTTTTACGACCAACATAATGCTTCTGGTTGTAAATTTAGTTGAATAGTCCGTTCGTAAAAGATTCTGTCCAAAGGTATATACGTTGGGTTTAGGAAGCAGAAAGTTTAATGAGTCTGTTAGGTTTATTTAAAAGACAACCTGAATCTAAGCCCTGAGTTCATTCATTTATTCAGCTTGAATTCATTCAAAAGAAGTAGATCTTATAAATGATGGTTTCTCATGGTTGCACTAAGTTTGAAAATTTTGGTTACAATCGGCATTATTGTCTAAATATTTAGATGTGGAATTTCATCATAAATATATTTATCAAAAGTGAATTAGTATTATATTTTATGTAGTTAGAATTGTTGCGAAAGACGTTTTGTACAGCTCTTAAGGAATTTACAACAGAACATGAAATATTTCAAATACAATTATGAAAATTTATCCGACAAAGTTATATTACAATACGGGATGTAAGAAGTGACTTATTTGAAAGCAACAATTTGATAACGTTTGTAAAAAGTAACTTATGTACCAGTAGTAATATAATTACGTTTCATGAAAAAATTGACCCATGTGCTACTATACATGTATTTATCCATAACGATTTAATAACCTGCACTTTAAAATGGATTTATTCAGCAATAACAATTCACTATAGTTTCAATAAGGTAGTAACTAATTTAACGGCAATAAACTGTTAAAGTTTCATAAAAAGTAACTGATTAAATGATAATAATTCATTGAAGTTCCATGAGAAAAGTAACTAAATAGTAACGATTCGCCAAAATTCCTTGAAAAAAGCAACTTATTTAAAGTATTATATACTATAACTTATTTAGTAACTTATTAAAGTAGTAACTTATTTGCCATGAAAAAAGTGATTCTTTAACGGTATCTATTTGATAATGTTTCAAAAAAATAACTTATTTAATGGTAACTATTTACTATGGAAAAAGTGATTTATTTAACGGTATCCATTTCCTAACGTTTCCAAAAAGTAACTTTTTTAATGGTAACAATGTGCTATAAAAAAGTGATTTATTTAACGGTATTCATTTGCTAACGTTCCAAAAATGTAACTAATTTAATGGTAACTATTTGCTATGGAAAAAGTGATCTATTTAACGGTATCTATTTGCAAACGTTCCAAAAAAGTAACTTATTTAATTTCAAAATTTTACTGTGAAAAAAGTGATTTATTTTACGGTATGTATTTTCTAACGTTGAACAAAACAAAGTGACTTATTTAATTACAATAATTTGCCAATGTTCCATGAAAAAAAGGGAATTATTAAATGGTACCAGTTACGTACCTTGAAAACAGTAATTTATTTAACTGATACAATTTTGTAACATTGCATGGTGACAGGGAATTTTTTAACTGTGACGTTTTGATAAAGTTTAATAATTTCGAAAAAGTGATTAAAAAAAAATTCTTCCATGTAATATTGCTATTGCTTATAAGATTGTTTTTTGACAAATGCCTTATAGGCTTTAGATTTAAAAAAAATGTTTGAGCAGAGAATTTATTCAGTTTTTTTATGATTAATGATTTTTGTTTAAAAAGTAGCCAAAAATTAGATTTTAAGACCGTTGTAAGCCGGACTACGTAAAACACTCGTAAAAAAAATATCGTTTCCATTGACGTTTCTCTCGGGGTTAATAAAACAGACATAAGCGGACAGTTAGAATATATGGAATGGATATGCACTATCTTTTAGCTAACTTTAGGGTGGCCCATGATAGCATAAATCGGCAAAATACTTCTGAAAGTTCTAGGTGAAATGGAAATTTCATGAAATCTTATTTGGTTTTTTGAAATCAACTTAAAGTTAAATGTTTTTCACAGATAAAATTCTCGGAAGTCCAACTGAATATGATCTACGAATTTTTAAGTAGATTTGCATAAAAATCAGTATTTATTTTCTTTAGCAATTTAAATTAAAACTTTGCAACAAAATAAATTTTCCTCGCATTTTGATTTAGTCTTTAAAGTAAGCTATCATTTATATACTTTTAAGTTTGAGTTTTTCAGAAAGAATCAAATAATTATATTTTCTCCCTTATTTCTATTGAATTTTAATCAAGTTTAATGCAAGAGAATTTTAATAGTTCGCGCACAAATATATTATATAAGAATCACAGATTGTATTTAACAGTCTGGGTATTTTTCCTCAAGAAAATAATAAATTGTTATATTTCTTGGCGAATAATCTAGTTTTCTTTATTTCATCTGTATTAAGGTGCAATATAAATCATCTTTGCTACAGAATTATTACTTTATCCTGTTTTATTGGGCCAGTACATCTCTATAAGCATCATTGCGTGCTCTAATTTTCTTTTTAGAATTTTTCTTCTTATTGTTATCCACTTTTGTTATTTCTATACCAGATGCGTTCTTCAATACAAGGAACAAAACAAAACTTTTGGAGGAAACCTTTTAATTTTGCATTATTTTTAAAATAATTTCATTCTTTCAAAAGCTTTCATAAACATAAAATATTTATTATTATTTTTTTTTGAGATTTAACTAACATAGTTCTTAACATTATAAATTGTTCAATTATTCGCTGTAAAGGGAGAAATCATTTTGAAAACGACTGCAGACAATTTGTAATAGATAGCTGTTGTAGCTCTTAATTTTTGGCTCAGTATTTTAAATAAAAGCCTCAGAATAACGTTAAAAAAAGTCAGAAAAGATTCCCCCCCCAAAAAAAAATATATTTAAAAGTAGTTGACGTCATTGAAATATGACAAACATTGTCTCCAAAAATGTCATTATATAAGACTAAAAATAATATAACTAAGAATCGTTCCTCTTTTAGAAATTCGTTTGCGTTACAAGTTCGAATTAACCTTTAATTGGTTTGATGCTTTTCAAAGTTGTTCTAGTTCAATTAACTTCAATGGAAGCAATTGATTTGAGGTGACATCGCAAAAATCAATCGTTCGAATTAACCTTTAATTGGTTTGATGCTTTTCAAAGTTGTTCTAGTTCAATTAACTTCAATGGAAGCAATTGATTTGAGGTGACATCGCAAAAATCAATCGCGCTTCCAAGAAAGTTCCCAAAAACAACTAATGTTGAAACTCTCACGGTAACGGTTTCACGATGCAATGAAATCTAGTTCGTAAACTATAATATTTAGAATAAATTTCTTAAACAAATAGACATAATATTTCTCTTCTTCAACCGATATTTTAAGTTTTAAAAATGTACAATCGCTAATGTATTTCTTGGCATCACACATCCAAACCACAAAATTATAAATTATTTCGAAGAATTTCTTTTATTTCATTTATTTGTCTCAAGTAAGGAACAAACACTAAAAATTACTGACTGAAAAGAACTGAACATTAAAATTATCAGACATAAATGTGAAGTTTGTCTGTAAAATATTTCTTTATCCCTTATCTGAATGAGTTTTTTCTGATATTCTTTTATTATCCTTTCTCATCTTATCTGCTCTTATTCGGCTTTTGATTTTAAATAGTATTCTAGTCAAAGAGTAAAAACTGAAAACGATTTTTTTATTGTAGTAAAATTTGTATGCTACTTTATGCAATAATTTATGAGTGACATATTAAATTGATAACCTGTTTAATTGCAAAAAATAAATGAAATTATTTGAAAAAAAAAAGAACTTTAAACAATTATAAAAATTATAAAAAATTCAGTCTGCTTGAAAAATCAATTTACGAAAAGAACATTAGAAATTAGAAATGTAGGGTTTGTTGCGCTAGGGCTTTGGGCAACAATTGATTTTTATCAACAAGTTTTAAAATTAGTTTTAAATTAGTTTTTTCAAGTTTTAAATTTCGTCTTTGGGCAACATAAAGTTAATGGTGCAACGAGTGATTGCTTTGAAAACATTGTTATAAATTTCTGGTCAGTTTTAGACAGATTTTTTCACTAATTTTGAAATTTTATGAAAAGAAAAAATAGTTTCCAAAGCATTATGCAGGGATCACGTACATTTCTATCCTTTTATGAATTTCATAATTTAATTTAAAGTTTTTAAGGCATTTTTCGGCATAAGCTATATCATAATACATGTTTTATAACACATTAAAATATTATTTATCTATTTATAAGTTCAGTAATTGATATAAAACTTTTGGAGTTTGCAGATAAGGAATGGGAAGTTTATATTTAATTCAATTTCCTTCTAGATCAGCAAGCATTTTATGATTAGATATCTTGAATCTTTTGTGCTTTGATTTTTGATTAATGTTGCCATTTACTGTTTCAAAGGCCTTTAAATGTCTTGCAATCTTTATCTGTCTTATGTCTAATGACGAAAGCCATAAGCACAATTTAAATCCTCCCTCTTTTGGGATCTTTTGTACTGGAGTAGAATGAAAAAAAAAAGAAAAACGCATTTTCTTCATTGAGGCCTGCAAGTGAACTAAAATGTTTTGAAAGCAACGCAAAAAACTAGTTTATTTTCTAAGCAGTTTTATGAAAAGAAAAGTTGAATTAAAAAAAAAACGATGCGTTCGGCAAAATTACACAACTGTACTTATTTGGGTCAAATAGTTAATTTTGTTAAATGTTTCATTATGTGATCAATATTTTGAAGATAACAACACAGCAAGAAGCGAAATACTCGTAAAGAGGAAAATTGCCTTTGTTGTACCATTTTTAATACTTAAAATTTTTATCACTCACACATCATAGTTAGTCAACTGCGTATTTTAATAATGCTATATAGTTATTCAGCTACATTTTTTCGGTAATAATATTTGTGCAATACGTATTAAAAATTTATTATTTTCGCAAAGTCTGCAAGTGGTACCATTTAGGAAACCAATAGCTTAATTCATGCCACCTGCTCCCTAAATTGCTACAACCTCAAAAATATGGAGTATTTATGATTAAGTGATTAAAATTGACCCTGTGCAACATAGAGAGATTAAATTTCAAATTCTTGCAATTATAGCGAAGTCTTAATCGTGATTTAAGACTTCGCATAAGGAAAAACTTAGACATTTGATAAAAATGTTTTTAAAGCCTCAAATAATAGTTAGGTAGTAATGAAAAAAGTGGAACATAAAATAATAAACTAACAATTATAATATGTATTCAATAATCTGTATAAAAATATTAAATTGTTTTTTAAATACTTAAATATATATATATATATATATATATATATATATAAATTTGTATTTATAAATTTAATAAAAATAGACAAAAAGTTCAAANAACAGCGATTATATATATATATATATATATATATAATAAAAAAACTTATGGAAACTTCTAGTTATTTGTCAATTAGATATTATTAATAAATTTCGGAAAAGAAAAAGAAAAAGCCTCAAGTAATTTCGTAAGGCTTTTACGAAAATTAAAAAACGCTGAGCCGCATTTTGCTTGTAAACATTTAGAAAAATCTCGCAGAAAAGTATATGAACTAGATTTTTTTCATTACAGAAAATAAAACTTTTCATTTATTATTTAGAAAAAAAGATTAAAAAATGCACGGAGTAAACATTTCTTTTATTATTTTATTTTGTTTTTAATTTTCAGCTATGGTTAATGATTTCTTCTCTCGCCTGCTCAAAAAATATCCTTCATTAATCAGATTATTTTCTAAAAGAGAAAAATAAGGCGAAAAAAAAACTAGTTTTCAAATTAATAAAATACGTAAACCAATCTATAGAAAAATAATTAAAACGTATTAGGCAACAACTGAAAGTGTAAGAGGTTTTAGCAAAAGAAACAAGTTTAAAATAGTTTTTCAGTTTATAAATTTAATTAAATATGTGATTGATGATGTTTTATTCAATTAAATTGAATAAATTGAAAGTTGCTATTTCTTCACAAAGGAACGAAAGAATTTATATTCTTTTTAAGATTGATTTTTTTTTTGTAGTTTGATTAGTTTTTTAGTTTAGTCTCTGATTCAATAAACAGAATTATATAATATGAAAACGCATTGATTTTTTCTATATTTTCCAATTTTTTTTTAAATATTTGTATATTATATACTTATGTATTGCACTGTTTTATATCAATCAAAATGGAAACATGAATTCCGTAATTTCAAGTCTTGAAATTCGGAATCGAAATAAAAATATAGAAAAAAACATGGAAAATAAAGTGAACTAAAAATGTTATTCACGCAAGCTATAGGCGTATTAGGTGAAAATAATGAATAAATTAATTTTCTCGTGGTTAACAATTTGAATACCAATTTTTTTATTGACATTTGACTGAATAGGGTTAATAAACAATTAAACAAATTTATATTGAACCATTTTGTCAGATAAATTTCTTATAAAGTAGATTTTACGCACGCATAAATGCTGATTCGCGTCTTTGTATTATTCGTTTTAGTTTTCGGATTTGTGGTACTTTTTAAGTTTTTCGAACGAATATTCAAAATCAGCTGTTCTATAAATCTTTTATGCTCCGTTATGTTCAATTGAAATACTATATAAACCATATTTTTAGCCAATCAAATTAACCATATAAAATATCAAATCAAGCCATATAAGTTATATCAAATTATTTGTTTAATTTAAAAAGGTTTATTTAAAAAAAGGTATATAGCTTTTAATTGCCTAAATTTATTTAAGATGAATTTCAAAAATTGACTACAATTTATAATTTTATGAAAGATAGGCTTATTATTGCACATAAAAAATTGAAATTAAATATTATTTTTCAAATTCAAATTTGTATTTTTTTTAATCTAAAGTTGTTTGAAATTCGAACTAATAAATTTAATTTATTTTGATTAGACAAAATTATAAGTCTAATTTTGGTTCTGAAATAGTTCTAAATTAATACGAATTTGAAAGAAAAAAATATTACTTTTATTAACTTAAATTTTATTATGAAATTGTTTTTACCATTACTTTAGGAAAATTAATTTTTTCTATGCTGAGAATAAATTAATTAAAGTAAACTTAGTTAAAAAATCACTAAAATATAGAAATATTTAAAAACATAATTTTAAGAAGATTTTAAAATAATTAAATTGTATAAAAACCTTGCTTAATACTTTTCAATGCGTTAAATTTATAAAATAATTACAATTATTTCAAATATGTATTTTACTTAATTTTTATCAAGTGTTTGTTATCTCCGTCCTTAATATGTATGTTTCAAATTTCTATTAAAATCTAAGAAATAAATGATCAGAAATTAATATAAAATCAAGTGAAAAAAAAACGTTTTTAAAAGTTAAAGAATTATTAAGAAGGTAAGTCTGTTTTAAGACATAAAAATATGTTTTATTGCCGGAAATACACTTCTGAGGCATTGACTACAATATAACCTCCAATTTAAAATTTAATTAGTTTTTGAATTTAGGATCTTAAATTCACTTTAAATAAACAACATTAATTTTGTAGACAATAGCTAAAAATTTTTGATGTGTTAAATTATTGAAAAATAAATTTACATTTGCTGTAAAATAACTAAAGAATTTTTTTAGTTAAGACTATAGTAAATAAAATTTTCAGTTGAGTGAGAAATAATTTCAAAAATACTTCAAATTTTGTTGAAAAACTGCTTTTACCTGGGAAAACCTGTTTTTAGTTAAATTTTCTATTTTTACTTTTTTATTTTTTATTAGTTGAAGAATCCTTATTATGAATCAGTGAATCAAGTCTATTTGAAATTATATTCTTCACTTTACATGTACAATAAATAAAAAATTTCAAAAATTTCAATTTTCTTTTTTAATTTCCTCCTTTTTAGTTTTCTGTCTCTTAATTTGTTCATGTCCGAAGGCGGACAATTTTTTTTTAATTGGCAGTAAATTTTGTTTATATGTACCATTTTATAATCGTCGTTTAACTACCGATCCGATTTTGGGTTTACGACCATTAATGTTCAAATCCGTAACCTTGTAATTTTGAACCCAATCTCGACAAGGGAAGACCTGAATCAAGTTTTGGGAGAAATTTGCCTTCGTGGAGGACTTTTCGATGGAAATAACATGCATTTTCGTTACATGGAAAGGAAATCATTATACCATTTGGTAAAGAACTGTAACTTGAATTGAAATGAAGTGCAAAATTACTATTGAAATTCAGTGAAGCCTGGTGGCTCAGTGGATAGAGCGCTCGCCTCCCAATGAGGTGACTCGTGTTCGAATCACAGAGATGGCGAATTTTGTGCCAGGCTTTCAACTGCTGGATGTTGCTGGCAAAAAATGTCCTAAGTGTCTGTAGGATCCTTCTTAAAATCCCCCTGTCATTGGGTTAAGGATGGGAGGTTTTCGAGGTTTTCCTCTCCATGCAACGTAAATGCGGGTTAGTTCCATCAAAACGACCTCCATGAAGAGTAGTTTATACCACTGCTTGGACCAGGAGTTCCCTTTCCTTCAGGGTTTTGTTAAAATTACAAGGTCATGGAGTTGTACATTGGTTGTCATGGACTTAGAATTGGGTCAACTGTATAAAGAAAGTTGTAAAATAAAGTAAAATTGAATTTCGACTAGTTTAGTTTTTTCGGACGGCGGTCGACAATTTTGGTTATTATCATTGTATCGTTATCCGAAACAAAGCTGCAATTGAGATTTGAGCAGTTTAAGTTTTAGTCGGAAATTTTAATAACGATATATTTTCTGTCGCAATAATATGGCAATAAATCTTAGCGATAATATGACAGTGGTTACTTCCAGATAATCATTAAGATTTATATTTTTACCAGACACTAAGCTGCAGATAAGATTTGATTTGGAGTTTTTGGAGCAAGAGTTCGTTTTGGCTGTATGGCAGCGGATAAAATATTAGCATCAAAATTGATCGGAAAGCTTTCGGATTTTTTTTTTTTTTTTGATCATAAAATCTATTTAGAAAATGAATAAATGCATTTCATCGTTTATAGTTCTGAAAATAATAGAAATAGAAATTTACATATTCATCGGTCACACCTGGAGCATTAAAAGAGAATAAATAGTCAGAAAGTGGTTGAAAATTAGATTTGAAATTATATACAATGAATAAATAAAACTGACAAATTAATACTGTCAATAAATTGATATTTATTTATGTCATAAATTAGTGTTAATCTAAATGTAACTTTTTTTCTTCTTTTCTTTAATAGTAATTTAAATTAGAAACATATTAACTACTTATAGATGAACTTTTAAAATCCTGATCTTCAATTTTGAAGAGTTAAATTTTGGACTGACCTTATTTCACATTAGAAAAATATCTTGCGAACTTCAATTCGGTAGCAGGAAAAAAATATTCATAAATTTCAACCGGGAAAAGTTGTTTACCACGTTAGTTTCTATATCGGCGCTAAAACTAATCGCAGCGTTAACGAAGTCAATTTAGAGGGAAAAGTTTTTCGCAGCTTTCCTTTGAGCACAGCGTACTACGACATCCGAGGCAATTAGTTGGTGTCAAATTCACATTTTTGAGAGTTTTATGACGAAATATTTCCATTAATCAAGAAACGAGACGTAACGGAAAAGTTGGCTATCATTGGCTTCCTTTTTTGCTTCCGTTTCTATCGCCACGGCTCTTCCCTTGGCACGTAACCTAATGGTCGCGTTAATTAACATTCGCTTCACATAATTTGCTGCGTTCTTGTTAGATGAGCAAGATCCGCTTGAATGCATCGTTTTGGCACGTGCCGTTATAAAGAAACAAACTTGTTTCACCGAAACAAATATTTTTCGGAAGAAGGCTAGGAAAAAAAAATCGAGATTTTGAATACTGGGGAATGTTGCCTCCAATAATCTCTAAATTAAATGTTTTTTGAGTTATTGAACTGGAACTCGATTTTTTTACTCTGAGAGCGAATATTTCGTGCCTCGATGCAAGAAAAATTCACCGCGTTGGAAGTAATTTCACAGTTTAATTACGAACATAGTCTTGGATTTTTGCGAACGGAAACTGTAAACAGGATTATTTTTTATTTCCAAAATGCCTTTGTTAGTATTGTGGTAAAGGCAATAATAACTTAATGTCATTAGAATAGAGCCCGTTAAAAACTGCGTCGATGTTTATGTGTCTAGCGCTCTATCGTCAGGATGTTTAAATATCAAAAATAATGTTTCAAACTGAAAATTTTTTAATTTTTAAAAAATTTGATTTGGCAAAAATACGAAAATAAATGCCTTTTTTGTCAATGCTTTTTCTTAGTAATGTTTTATTTAACAATTAAACAAATTGTAGGATTTGGTTTCAACATATGCGGCTATTGAGGGGTGGTCTATAAGGGATGTCTCAGATTTATTTAATATATTTGTCACCCTCCTTAGTGTCACACTATATCTTAATGTTGTTTATTATGCATTCTCTCCCTTTACCTCTTTTGTCATACCCATTACTTGCTTAAGAATGTTTAATTTGTTAACTTCCAAAAGATTCTGTTCTTAATTTTTTTTACATTTGCATAGTGAATTTCTAAAAAAGTTGCAAATTTCCAGTCAATATAAATTTTCGGAGTTCATGTGCTAAAGAAAGAAGACTGAAATTAAATGCTTTGAAAACATTTTTGATTGATTTTTTTTATTTTTTTTTGGTTTTGTGATGCTTTGGCATAACTACTACTACAAATATTGAATACCAAGTTACTAGTATATAAGACATGCTAACTTGATTCTATCTTGTGGTACCTACGAATGTTGACATAGTCTATAAACACAATCCCCTTCAATGGTGACCTGCCGACATAATATGAACTTGTCAACACTGATCGATGGTCCGCATTAAAGAGTTGATTTGCTTAAAAAAATGCTGCTAAAAAGAAAAAAAATCCATTCACGTATTTAAAGTCTCCCGGTTAATAAACTAAAAACAATATAGAAGAAAAAAAATAATAAGCAAAATTGATATAAATGAATAAACAGCATGAATCAACTAGTGGTATCCATTCATCGAAATCTATCACAGATAAAATTCTGGAAAAGGAGTAATGTGGCTTAACTACCACTGTAAATATTGAATACCAATTCACTAGAATATAAGACATGCTAACTTTATTCTATCTTGAGGACCTTTTGATAGCTGAAGGTTGACATAGTCTAAAATGAAATTCCCTTCAATACTACCTTCAATCCTACATATACCTTTATCACTTGTCACGCTATATATCATAAACATATACCAGCAGTTCAGAAACAAAATACACGTTATTAATTATACTCCAAATTATGTTTTTTAACTTAAACTGTGGTTATTCCCGGAGTGATCAAAACTACCTCAGTTGCAGCAACGCAAAGCTATGCTTCCAAATCACCCATAGCCACCGAAATTAAGAACAGGCAAAAGACTCAATTATTGCAAAAAGGGCAAAGGAATGTAAAGCAAGCACCTTAAATACTCAAATTTCTCCTATAGAAGTTCGTAAGAAACTATACCAAGAAATCAATGCTAACAAACCAGAGAATTGTAAAAAAATGCTGGTTAATTCTTTTGAATATATGGATATTGAGAGCCAATTATATATTAATTATTTATGTAATAAACGACATGTCTAACACAATATTGAGGGCAAACTCATTATGTGTGCTTAAGAACAATACCCTGTACCTAAATGGCTGGGAGTGTACACAAACGGCTCTACGATACAAGGCTTATATAGTAAATTTTTAGTACAGTGTGTACCTGGGGGCGTTGCATGCTAAATTTCAATTCTGAAATTCTTGCTATGTCATTAGCTTCAGAAAATAACATGTTAAAAACAGCTTCTTTAAGGCAGTCATCTTTGTTGACTCCAAAGCAGAACTTGTAGGAATGTCATATGTCACATGTCTGTTCATCTTTTTTTTAAAAAGAGTTGCGAATGGCAACGACAGAAAAAAACCAGATAAAATATAATAATAAAAATAGTTGTTCTAAAAAATGTCTTCTGATTATTTATCCTGTATTCCTGTCGCATACAAACTAATCAGACTGTCATCATAAATCATTACACACTAACTCAGACCATTCTGAAATCAAAGCAGGCGATGAACTCCCGGAGCAATGACAACGAAATTACTGTTTTACAATGGATCCCTTCGCATGTGGGGACTTCCATCGAAAAGGCTGACTTTTGGCTGAAAAATAAACTCTTTTTAAACAAACTCATTCCTCCAGACTTACTTAGAAGACGCATTCATAACAGAATTATAGACACCCTCAAATAAGACCTAGAAGCAAATACAGTGGGTAAATTCAGGGCCAATATCCAGGATAGCTGAAAATTGTGTTCTCACAAACCCTCATGGTAAACTGTAGGCTAAAAACAAGCCCTGACTGTCTGGCAAAACATCTGAATAGAATAGGTATACTCCCATAAAATATTTTACAAATTTGTAATGTGCACATCATGAATTCTGAACACCTTCTTAGGTGCCAAGGCTTATATAAGAAGTCTCAGAGATTCAGATCAGGCTCCTAGATCAGGTTCATGACACCGTATCTTTTTAAATGCTTCACTGGTGCCTCATCCTTCATAGCAACCTCCCCAATATAATTACTGATATGAGAAGGAGAATCTGTACAAATGAATAGTTCTTTTCCCTGTCAACAAATTTCATACTTTCGATGTGACCATTTTGTAACCTGGTCGATGCAGTTTGTGCAAATCTTGTGCCTTCAAACTGCACTGACAAACCAGGGCAAACTATCAGGGTACCATAAGTCTGTGAGAGGGACTCCTCAAGCAACATTTGCTTTAGCCGTGTGGATAGAAAAAATTTAGGATGAAAAAAGTCCTCAAGAGATGATAAAAATAAGAGTATTTCCCTCTCTTGGATGCAAGTCCGCCTTCACCCAGTAGTTTGTCTTAAATATTTAAGTAGTGTTGAATAGTTAGTTATACATTAAGTGTTAATTTAGAATAATTTCGCATTCTTATAGAAATAAAAACTTAGTTACGAAGTAATTAATTTTTGTTTCCTTCTAAAAGGGTTGTAGAAATTTTAAACATAAACTGTTTCTATCTTATCTCACGACTTATTTCTGCTGCCTACTATGCTAAAACGTAACGAACACATACTTTTGGTGGCTTCTACCATTTAATGGCTACAGATTTTTAACTATTATTAATATCCAATTTATAGAGAACTTTCCTTCATCCTTAAAAATTTAAATAAAAGCCGCCGGTAACAGCTAGTTTAAAAAATGTTAGTTATAAACATTATGTATATAAATAAGTATTTAATTTATGGATAAAATCTAAGTAAGTTTTGGAATTACACTATGCGTTAAAGCATAGTTTTTTATACTTAAAAATGAATTTTTCCACTACGTCTTTTCAGGAAAAAAATCCTTCTAAGAACTTCGATTTTAATTGTATTATAAACGTCTTAAAATACAGTTTTGGGTATTTAAAAATGTATTTTGCAATTATCTCGTTACATGAACAAACAAAATCTCTTTAAGAACAACAATACTTTATATTACAATAAACATTCAATTATATTTCTAGGTTTAGAAATATTTATTTCATTATGATACAGTGCATGAAACAACTTTTATAACAAATTCTCTATTTCAGTTGTACATTTAAATAAAGTACACTCTACGACAAAAAAATCGACGCACCAAGAAGAAATCATCCGATTGCTTTGAAATTTCATATGCATGAATGTTTTGAACAGATATGGCTGGAATGATGCCGACTGGGGACGTATAGTCTTTAGCGACGAATCCCGCTTCCAACTGTGTCCTCACGATCATCGAAGACGTGTTTGGAGATGCACAGGGCAGAGGGGGATCCTGCCTTCACTATTGCACGCCACACCGGCCCTCAACAAGGCATTATGGTCTGGGGTGCCATCTCCTTTGACAGCCGGACCCCTTTGGTCGTCATTAGAGGTACACTACTGCACAGCGGTACGTCCACGACATCCTAAGACCTGTTTTGCTACCGTTCCTTTTGCAGCTCCCTGGGCTGGTTTTTCAGCAGGACAATGCCAAACCACATACGGCACGTGTTGCTATGAACTATTTCCAAGCTTGTCAAACTCTTCATTGGCCTGCCAGATCACCAGATCTCTCTCTCTCTCTTTCATCGAGCATGTCTGGGATATGATGGGAAGGCGATTGCATCTGGCACGAAATGTTGATGACCTCGTTCGACAATTGGATCGAATTTGGCAGGAAATACCGCAAGAGACCATCCGGGAGCTTTATCGGTCTATGCCATGCCGTGTGGCAGCTTGTATCCAGGCTAAAGGCGGGTCAACACCTTATTGAACTTATTACTGTAACACTGCAATAAATTATTCCATTGTTCTGAAATTTTAATCATTTTACTATTCTGCACATTATCTTCCTATCCATCAATTTTCGTTTAAATCGGACGACTCCTTCTTGGTGCGTCGATTTTTTTGTTATAGAGTGTATTTATTGAAACATATATTTCGGTATTGAATATGTATTTGCCACTTATAATGCTTTTGCACGAAAAATATTTCTTGATTAATAATAGATGTACTTTGAAAGAAGAAATATAGATCGGTGTTGAGAAAATGTATTTAGATATTATGCTTTTGCATGAAAAAATATCTTGTAAAAATAGCATTAGATTTCTTCATAAAAATGTGAGATACTTCCCTTTATATTAAGCTTTATTAAGCTTTTCGTTTCAATTTTATTGCAGCTGTTTTAATAACTTTTGAAAAAAATATTTAAGACGGGCTATGCATAACTATATCTTTTTCCAAAAATAAATAAATAAGACACTTATGTGTATGAAACTTTTTCTAAATGAATGCATTATGTTTCCAATATTATTTACAAAATGTATGCGATTCCTGACTTACTACAACAATGTAAAAGAAAGTACTTAATAATGCATTACAGAGTTAGAAATCCCATTTTCCTCTATAAAAATATAGATCTTTGTTCAAAATGGGTTAGAAAAGAAACATTATTTGATCTATGAATTTGCATGCCATGCTTTATATTTCCAATTCTCAATTTGGTCCATATTGTAAAATAATACTTTATTTGAGTGCTGCAAACACACTTGAGTTAACGCAGATGTTTGCGAACAAAATTCAGATTAAAAGAACTATCATGGAAAGTGGAATATATCCACTGTCGATAGGAAATATCGAAAAAAAAAGGAAAACTCTAAAAATTTAAACGAGCAGGGCTGCATATTGGAAGAACTATCTCTCCCACATGTTGAATTTCTATAGTATCAATAAAAACGATAATATGGGAAAAAGGAAAGTAATAAAAAGCAATGCTTAGCAATATCCATGCATTTATTTAACATCGATTTTGAATTATTCTTCATGGATCTTCGATTTCTGATATTTTGGGATATACGAAAACGAGTGCTTGGTTTAGGTTAATCAAAAATATTGGAATATTTTCAGGGAGTGATCGGTCTGAAAGGGGGGGGGGAAGGATATAAATTTTTGTGACCTAATAAATAATAAAAACTGAATCTGTGAAGTATTTCAAATTTATACATTGCTTTTACTGTCCTATTTCAGGAATACCTTTTTTATAATGTAACTTCAATGAAATGAAAACAATAGATATTTTTATTTCTTATTTGTAATATTTAAACTCAGTTAATTAAATTATATGAAACGGAGATAAAATTTTGCAACTCACATAGAATATATTAGAAATTTATTTTATGAGTTAAAAGTACAATGATGTATAAAAACAATGACATTATGCCAGAGATTAAACAAAGACTAAATGCTGGAAATCGCAGTTATTTTGTACTTAAGAGATTGCTAACATCAAAAGTAATAACGAGTAAAACAAAGTTTCAGGTTTATGAAACTATAATCAGACCAACCGTTATCTATGGATCAGAGACGTGGACTCCAACCCAGAAACAGATAAAATGCTGATAACCTGGGAAAGAAAAATTCTTAGAACTATTTTTTAACCTGTCAAAGAGGTTGATCTGTGGAGAAGGTGATAAAATTTTGAAATTGCAAGACTATTTAAAGAAAAAGATATAATCAACTATGTGAAAACAAAGAGAATTCAGTGGCTAGGACACCTTGAGAGAATGGATGAAAACAGAGGCACTAAGAAAATATTCAAGGGGCAGTGTCAGGGCCAAAGGAAAAGAGGAAGGCCAGTCAAAAGATGGTTTGACGAGGTAGAAAAAGACCTTAAGACTCTAAAAATCCGAAACTGGAAGCAAAGAGCTAGAGACAGGCGACTTTGGAGGAAAATTGTTAGTGAGGCTATGGTCCAACATGGACTGTAATGCCAAGCAGTTAGTTAGTTAGTTAGATGTATAAAAAGGAAATTATTTTAATAACTTCTGAATCGAATGATCAAATTTGCAAGTAATAAGATACAATTTTAATAGTTCAAGATGTGGTCCCTTTATACTTCTTGACCAAAACGTTCTCATAGAACTTTTGAAGCTTGTTAAAATATTACAGAGCTGTTACTGTAGTCCCAATTCCTTACAATTTAGTGCAAGCACGAGTACAACAATATGTAAGTAGTACATGGCTGATTCTCACGAAATATGATAATTTACAGTCTCTTGCTCCTAGATCTAACACTATGTTAGGAAAAGAAATTTTTTTTAAAAATTTTAATAAATAGCATTGCTGTCAGCATTTTAAAATAAACGTGTACTAGTATTGACTGTTTTGTATAACTAAAAAACTTAATTAAATTTCAAAATGTCATTTTCCTGGTATGTCACAAACGATATTCCCAATGATAACTAGCTTCAAAACTTCCCATAAGTTTTTCAATATCTATTTTTTTTATCTCAACTGTTGTAAGCATTTCTAGAACATATGCAGAGGGTATTATTCACAAAACCTTTGTTGAAAACAATTTGTTTGTCACATGAAAATCAGTCTTTTTCCTGACTACTTTTTTTTAGAAAGTTATAACCAAAATAGATAGCGCAGCAATCTTATGTTAATAGATTGATTAGATTACAATCCTATCTGAACATGTTTTATTGCATGAATAAAGAACCAACTTTCGGGTTCGAAATCTATTTCAAAAATATTTTCAAGGTGAGTACGTTTTTATGTTGTCATTTTCATGTCTTCTTGAAATCATTGATAACATAAACTACACAGATTTACCTTAGTTATTTCAAGAAATCCTGATGATTTCTACCGAATCTAAACGTCTTAAGCCGAAATGTTAAATTAAAGTAAAGTTAAAAGCACAAAATGCAGTAAAGTTAAATGCATAAAATTGCAAATTTGTCATTATCCTGGCTGTCATTTTCCTGGCTTATGAATGCCAGGACATTGACACAGTTACCGGAAATTTAATTTTTTTAAACAGTATAATGAAAAGAGGGAAAGCAAATATTAACCTAATACCAAGTTTATGTAAGATTGTAATATGTTTGAATGTAATCAAAGTTATTTATTTATTTAATGATTTATTATTATGCACAATATTATTCTGTACATATCAGCAACAAAAACATTTTTGATTCTTTCTACAGTGAATAAAGGAATTAATTTAAGCAATTCATGGTCTATCTAACTCAAAGGCTTAAGTTTAGTTACTTACTATTAGCTTAAAATAACTGTTTTTCAGCTTCTAAGCTAATATGTCATTTTCCTGGCATTCAAAATTTGGTGAATTTCTATTTTATTTTTTTTCCTGAGCAAATGTCAATAAACTACACTACTGTCTGTAAGATATTAATAAATGTAACTGAATAAATATTTAAAAAAATTAGATTATTTTGGAGACATTAAATTTGAAGAAATTCTTTGTTCCAAATTTTCATGTTTCCAAAGAATCACCCACATATTGTTGTAATATGTGCAACAATGTGTACTACTTATTCTTTTTCTTTACCTGAGTAGAATGATGAAATTTATAAAAATGGTGATAAGTAAAATGCCTTAAAAAGAACAGTAAATTTTCAAAGAATTGAAAGCCCTGGATGTGAAGAGAGATTGTATTTACAGAACTATCAGAAGGTATAAAGAGATGTCCTCAGTCGATGACCGAAGAACATCTGGACCTCAGTGGACTGTTCGGACAAAAGAGACTGTGAGAAGGATCAGAGAAAGAATACGACGAAACGGACAAGAATCAGCTTAAAGGCTAACGCGAGAGCTCAAAATATTTCGAACATTTGGGACAAGACCTTAGGTGTAAAGCTTATAGAAAGAGCAAAATTCACCGACTTGCAGAGTCTGCTGAAATGAAGAGGAGGCAGAGGGTGGAAGAAATTCTTGCATGGCACACTAAGGATGAGTTTGCCTTTTCAGACGAGAACTTTACACAGAATGTCTCAACCTTCAAAATAATATATTGTGGTCATTTTCTAATGATAGCATCCCTGAGAGCCAGGATTATGTTCCACGCTATCAAAATGTTTCGTATGTACTTCGTTCGTACTGTCTAAAGATACGACTAAGTTCTAAAAACTTTTACTATAGTAAAAACATTTTTCAGAAAAAAATAATCGATATTCGGAAAAATAATTATTCGGAAAAAAATATTCGATTTCGGAAAAAATAATCTTTTTCTGTCAAAAGATACGACTAAGTCCTAAAAACTTTTTCTATAATAAAAACATTTTTCAGAAAAAAATAATTGATATTTAACTTTAATAAAGAAGTATATTATGGATTTTCATAGTCAAAAATAAGTTATTTTCTATATGAGAGATAAAATTCAAAGTTTAAATATTAGAGAGATTTTGCATTCTTCTCCTTCCGAATACTTTCTTCCTATTCGCTGAATAACTCACTGTGCATTTCCAACCAGCCATAAATTAATTTCGCATGAGCAATGTGGATTTAGCTAGTCATTAGGAAGACGTAAATCGGACGGGGAGAATTGCAAAATGTCTCTATTCTTTACAAAATTATGGTAAGTAACTTTAAATTTTCCATATTTATATTTCCTCATCTTTGACATAGTTGCTTATTTTTCATTATAATTTTCTTTTGAACCATTTTCTGCTTCACGAGGCAACGTGGCAGATAATACTATTTAACATAACATGTTGCAGTTAACACGTTACGAAACAACATGTCAAGCAATAACGTCTCATCTAAAGAAACAGTTATTAGCATTATTTCATATGTAGTACTAATTATTTTTTTGATTGGCTGTTTAAATTTAGGGAATTTATTGTGATTGGATGTAACAGATACTTTTAACGGGAGAAACGTATCAACCGGAGGAAACTTATTTGATTCCCCGTAATCCGAAAATGTTTCATTGCTTCAAGAATATTTGTTACAGGTATGAAAATAACCATGTAAAATATATTAGCTATCAGTATATCTTTATGATCCATAAATGCTTTATTGCTCTAAGAATATATTTAACAGGCACATGAATTTACGGTCCGGAAATACGATAGATTGGTATTTTCGAACGGATGGAACGCAATCAGTTCCTCATGGTCCTGAAAGCGCTTCATTAGTTATTATAATTTAGTACAAAAGTTTAAAAAAATATTTGTATTGCTTTACTAAAATTGAAAATTTTAAAGAAGCCATTATATAAATAATAACAGACAGATGAACTAAATAGATATTGTATTTTAAATCAAAATAAGCTTTGCTGTTTGGAAAAAAAGAATGTACAGCTGATAACAGTTTGAAGAAAAAAGAGTTAAAATTCTTAAACCTGAAAAATTTAAAAAAGAGAAGTTTAGAACTTCAATAAAACATCAACACTCGAGGCAGTTGTTTCTAAGAAATGCGTGACTTACGGTCAAAATTTTTGCGAAAACTGCATCGGGCAATCGTTTCGAATTTCGAGAGTGTGTAAGACCATAAAAGAAATGTGCAACGTGTAAAGTGTTCTATTTGTTGATGTCTTCTGACCACTGAGAGTGAGGCTCGGTTTATAGCTGTGGTGCCTGAGGGTTACGGTTACGAACTGGCTGTAACGGTTTGGAATCTTTGGCATGTTTATTACGACAATGTAAGGTTGGGAGACTGGGAAAATAAACCTGTAAGCAGAAGTAAAAGTAGTTCACCACATTTATCGTTTTAAAAACGATTACGAAGCCTTAGAGAATTGTTTTTTTTTTTGTAAATAATATTATTTTGTATTATCGTTTGCTTTTTACTTAATAAAAAAACTATTCTGTTAATAAAAAAACATATTTTGATTAAGTAAGAACTTAGTTGAAATATTTTGCCTTTAAGAAGATATTAAACTCTAAATTGTCTAAATAATATTAATCGTACAAGAATATTTAAATTTCTGAAAATTCTGATGATAATAGAATGAGCAAATCTTTTGTAAGGGAATTTTTATAACCAAAATGATTATAAAATAAATAGCTATAAGTTTACAAAAATAGCTTTAATTTGAAATTTTGAATGAATGTCTCTTGTAAAGAAATGTGGAACTATGAATGAATGATTGAATGTAAACAAGGTACCTAAAATCGGAACTGAAAGAGTGTAGAATTGTCTATGAGCACAGCGTGATGCTATTTCTCGTTTTCACAAATCCTTTTTAGATAGTTCTAACTTAAATTTTTTTAAAAATTGTTTTAAATAATGGACTAAAATTGCCTCTTGCAGTCTATCAAGAAATATTTTGATTTGAAGAAGTTAATAAATTTACCATTCGTTGAAGAAGTCATTATTAGGGGAATATTTATCTTCCTGATAATGATTAACACTAGCTGAAGAATGTTGATGAATCATCGTAGGAAATTATTATCCATTTGTCTAATAATTCTATTGTCCAGAGTGTGATAATAAACAAATATAGTGAAGTATAAACAAATATAGTGAAGTATAAACAAATATAGTGAATATATGCAATCATATAGAGATCCAAATAAAAAATGAATTCATTTTGGTGTGCACACAAATTAATGAATTTATAAAATGGCCCGGTAGGAGGGGCTGCCGTGCTACGCCGAACAGGACACTTCCGTCCACCAGTAAATCGTAAATGCGAGTGTCTTGTGTAAGTTAGCATAGTTTTCGCAAAGGAAAGTTAAGGAATCCATGTATTGGCTTTTAATTGATTAAATTTAATGCCGAGGTGCCTTTTCTCAGTCTTACTCATTAAAATGTGTTGGCGGAAAAGAAAGCGTGAGAAATAATAAAGAGTTCTAATGAAATCAGAAGCATCAGCAACCATATAACGGTCTTCGAAGTCGATGCTAATGTGTTAGGCAAATGTAGAGGGAATCTCAAAAAAATCGATTTCATTCTGGACTCAATTCAAAGTTGTGATATAAAGAATATTACAGATTGTTTTTATTTATTGAAAAAAAAATAAATAAGATAATAATTTGGTTTTTAAATGTCCGAAAATATGTTATGCATATTTCAGCATGACACAGTTGTTGTCCAAATTTCAAAATCGTAATTCTAGCTCTAGATTATAAAAAAAAATGCAAAATCACACAAACTTTAGTTTTTAAAAATAAATAGTGCGTAACATTTCTATTTCATTAAAATTAAATCAAATATACCAATAAATATTACGAAGAACTATTACCAACAATTGAAAAACATATAAATTCCATCTGAGCATTTATATGGAAAAGAAAATATTTTCTCCTCTGTTGCAGTATTTAGGGACAAATAACTGAACTATTTCCCCATTATGGGGAATCTAAGGAAAACTGAGAGCATAAAAGAAAGGCATAACGGAGTGATTGAGTATGACAAATGCGAGATCACTTATCAATAGTCTGTCACTTACAGATTCGTGGGGAAAAAATACTAAAGTTACCAACCATTAGTTTATTGACTGCTAATCAATTCTTTACCCTTTATGGAATGTAGGCCAAACATTAAACTATTGAAATTCGATCGATTCATACTAATCACTTTTGAAAAAGAGTTTAGATTTTTAAAAAAAATATTACAGTAAAATACGTTTTTTATTTACATTTAAAATTAAACAAAAAATGTGAAAAAGGTAAAAACAAGAGTACCACGAAAACGTTTGATGTAATGAACAGATAAGCGTGCAGTAGGCAGCAATTTCCACGCTACGAAGATAGTTCAGTAAAATTTCCTAAACTTTCTAAAATAAAAAAAGAAAGATTAAAAAAAAAAGCAAAATAAAAAAAAACAGCATGCACGTGCGTCATCAATTGGCGACTAACAAAACTAACCTGGCGTAGTTATTCCCTTACCCACCAAGAGTAGAGCTATATATTTAAAAAAGAGAAGTTTAGAAC
>NC_092204.1:13076187-13086279 GCF_043381705.1 Parasteatoda tepidariorum
TATATATATATACATTATATATATATTATAAATTATTCTGTTACTAACAGCCATTGTAATGATCTCAACTTTAACATTAGAAACTGATTTAAAATGATTTCATTATTAAACTATTGTTTTCTTCTCAAAATTTATAAAAGTAATAAAGAAAATGTTGGTGATTTTTTGAAACAGTCAAAAACTGAAAATGGCTGATAAAAAATTGAAACTTAAAAAGTTCAAATAGGAGTTATATCAAGTATAAAATAGTGAAGTATCATATCTTCGATTTTATATTTTTTTTTCTTTTTTTAAATCAAAGAGAAGCAACTCTTTTTTTTAATGATTTTTTTTCCTTCTATTTGCTCTTAGTTGCATTTATGTGTTTTTTTTTATTTATTTTATTTTTCCAACTGAGAGTTTTTGTGGTCTCCTTTAGAAAGAAAAACTGTGTTTTATTTCCCAATTGTATTGTTTGATGTGGCCTTTTGTTAGCTTGTTTCATCTTTCAAAGAGAAATCTTATCTTTGGTTTCAGTTCAGTTACATTGTAAAAAGTTTTTTTGAAGAAAAATCCAATCAAAGTGGATTCTATCAAACTTAAATTAACTTTTTTTAATATTTTTTTTTATTTTTCAAATTGTAATTAACGGAAGCAATTGAAAACAATAATTATTTTATATTCTTGAGTGTTAAAGAAAAAACATATTAATATTAATGGTGTTAGATTTATAAACTAATATTATTTGAACTTAAATATAATACAATTTAAGTAAAGTATAAGATATACTGGAATTCAGTGTATAATTGATAAAATTTCATTTAAAACGTTCATAGTTATCTTTATTGTTCGTAATCATAAATGCGTATATTACAGAGAAGTATCTGAAAATATAAGTAATTTAAAATACTAAAGAACTGATATTGTAAATATAAAATCTATAATAGTATAATTCTAACATTAAAATTTCCTGATAACAGACATACAATATTCCTGTTAAGCTGGATATTTATCCATAGCTTTAAATGCAGTGTATATTTTTACTGTTTTGTTCTCAAGAGAAACTTATACTGAGGTATTTAATAAATCCTTTGTTTAAATAAGTACTCAGCAAGTTCAATGCCATTAGAAATTAATTTAGAAGTGTTATCAAGAACGGAGGGTTTATCATTCACTATAGATTTCTAATTTAGGTATCGAGACGTTGTTAATAGCAAAGAGAAAATTTCTTCAATTTTAGTATATTATTTTATGGTTGAATCAAACGGGAGTCGCGAAGCTGTGAGACTGCGAAGAGAAACTTAAGAGCTCTAAGCGGAGCTATTGAAGTCAACGGGATCGATGTAGATAAAAAAAACACGTACTCGAGTTTAAATCTCTTCGATTTGATACATTTATAGTTTAATTAGAGACTTTTTGCAGTTTTTGAAAATGAAATGCGTAATTAGCTTATTTTTTTCCGTGGTTCGTATTGTATCCATAGTACGTTGTACGGCGTCGAGTGCATGAGGAACAAACCAAACAATCAGCACATCACCAATATGAACCAAAGCACCCTTATAGCAATAAGTTTTTCAGGGCGGTGCTCATGAAGTTTTGGCTTAACCGAATTTGCATCCCATTAGTAAAGCGGAAGTTTCATACATTTATAAACTGCAAAATACTTGTGTTGAATACTTGCTGTAAATCGAACTGTGATGCTGCAAGGCAGCGGTTCAATCCTCGACTCAGCTAAGACCCACCAAGTACATGCAATATATGTGCTCGCAATATCTGTGAAATCGAAACTCCTGTTGCTTCGGTTGCCGAGGAGTACCATGGATGCAGGCAGGGATCCGTTACAAACTTCCTTCCCCTTCAGATCTATGTCTAAATTGAGGAAGTGGCCTCTCAAAATTGTGATGGCATATCTTCGGATCATCCTTACGGATGTTTCCTAGACCTTCACCGGTAACTCACTTAGCGCGGCGTAATTAAAATACCAACATACCTCTCTATATAACATTAAAACGCAAAGGAGTAATACCACATAGTTGTGGGTACATTATTTATTAACCAGAAAAATCCATTCTATAATCCAGGTTTCTGACATGAAGATTTCTTTTGTTGTTAGCATAACATTAAAAAAGGTATAATGGTATCGTTCAAATGTAATATACTTCCGTATCCCTTATTTAATGGTCTCAACATTTTATATTTATTTTTCACTCTTTACATATTAGGTTAAAAGTTTTTGATCTTGATTATTATTCCAAATTAAAGATTTACAACTTACAATGGTGTTTTCTTTCTTACTATTCAGTATATATACTACTCCCACGACATCGCATAACATTCCATGATAAACCACACTTCTATCGGTATCTTACTTCATTAACCATTTACTAAGCAGCAAATCTAATTGTATATAAGAATTTAATGATAGTTTTACAGATTTAAATTGTGGTTGGTTAATTTCTATTGGCCGGAAAATCACATGGCAGGATCCAGGCTATCCGCATTGACTTCCTAATTTCTTTGGTTGTCATCAGCATAAAATTAATAAAAGTCATAAAGGTATCGCTTTTCTGTACCATATTTTTTTTGTCTCAAATTCAAAGGTTTTTACATGTAATATTTGTTTTTCTTACTTTACTCTGTTATTGTCACGATTTTAATTATCTTCCTTTTCTGAATTACGAATTTAAAACAGAAAGAGCTGCTTCTATATTATAACGCGCTTCTATGATTTTACATTATTACGTTACATTTAAAGACAAACTTATTTGAATCGGCGTCTAAACCTATTTGCTGTTTTACAATTATCACGCCATGAGCCGAGACAGATTTCTACCTTTATGGTACTCAAATTCCTCAGATCAACGTAAGCTGCAATTCACCTCCTCCCTCTGTCTTCTCCCCATCTGGTTCTCAATTTTCTAAAGGTTTACGGTCTTATGGATCTCGTCTGACTTCATCAGACAGTTGGATAATAAGCCACAACAACAACAACTATTATTATTTCTTGGTGAAAAGCACATAAATATACTATTATGATGATGATATTTAACTCTCTGATCTGAATCAGATCCACGAGCTCATTCACCTTAAATTTCTCAAAAACTTACACTGTTACAAATCACGGTATAAAGTACAGCCACTTCGGGTTCATCTTCCGCCACTTTTAAATGTCCAACACTTTTAAATGACCAGTCATTAGTCGAGTTAAAGTAATTTGATTTCTTCTGTCATCTTTAAAACTAAATGTAGCACCAAGACTTCTATTAAGATCTGGTTGCTGTTGTTTCCAAGATGTGTTTATAGAAGTCTTAGTTTTCGAGTAAAGCTCAACGTACGACATAGGTGCCATATTAAACTAATTCATGTATGTGCATTCGTACAGTAATCAATATCGATATGCTGTTAAAAATTACCGTTCGAAAGATTCATTAAATGATTTAGAACTTAATGATCCGTACTAATTGCATTTAATATATCAGCCTGTTATTGTTTCAAATTTCAAGTTAAATATTATTGTTTCAAAGCTTATCGTTGAAAGCGCGAAATAAACTAAATTATTTCAAGTTTTTTTTTTTTTTTGCTTTATAATCTGTGAAAGTTGTGGATTAAGGGTGCTGATAATTTTTACCGTAAAATTCATTTTTTATTGAAACATGTTATGGAATAAAAATTATGATACACCATAATTTTTACAGTAATAATTACCATAAAATCATTATAATTAAATAAATATTACTATAAAAATTTTGGTCTAATATTTTAGGGTGAAAATAGATTTTACAGAAAAACAAAGAATTTCATGGTAAAATCGATTTTACGTGTGATGCACCTAAACAGCCGGTACTTTATACCGCAATTTGAACCGAAATTTTTGCGGTGTACCTTGATCGGAGCATATTAACCGATTCTAAAGTTTTTTTTTTATATTAAGTTTCTTATTCTTACATAAGGCCTCTTTTCCTCTCTATAGCTTATTGAAAATAAAAATTTAGGTTTTTTCCAGCTTCCTCTACTCTTGTGATTTAGGTACAAAGCGAGAAGGGGCAATTGACCTCAGTTTTGAATTATTTCATGTTAGTACTATCCATCGAATTAAAAAAAATTAGTTACTTTTATTACTCTTTCAAATTACCCAGTTAGAACTTCGATTTGAAACTTCTACGTGCGGTTGAATGCTGAATCAATTTGCGTTTGAAATAGTTTCTAAAATATACATAACTTTTTAACTATTAGTCGAATAAAATAAATAAAAGATGCATGCGAAAATAATTGTAAATTTTTTATGACCATAAAAAAATTACATAGTTCATGAACAGCTAGAAAGTTCAGTGACATTTATTCGAAAACCATTACAGCTTTCATTAATTGAAAGTTGTTAGTTCTATAAATAGAAAATGGTTACTGTATGTCAAATATACTGTAATTTTCATTCCATGATTTAAACAACTCTTCAAAAATAGTTTCCATTAAGAGAGAGAGGGAAAGTTCAGCGTCATCATTTTTGAAAACGCATCGCGAATCATGTATATAATTTAGAATTAATAAAACGTATAGCGAAATGCTTGAACCCAAATATAATTATCTCGATATTTAACTGCACTCCATTAACAGAACTTTCATAAACAGGGTGATAAAAGTGGAATTAAGAGTCTAGAAAGTGTCGAGGTATTTTACGAACTGCGTCGACGTAATTTCCGTGCTCTCGGAATGAGAGTTTCGGTTTTTATTCATAGTGCAAGACAGTCAAATATTTCGCAACTTCTATTTGGTTTGGTTTTTTTTTGTGCATTTTAAAACATTACTTTAGAGGAAAAATCAAGCAATAAAGTCACAATTATGGATAAATAAGAAAAACTTTGTTTAAGAAGTCATTTAGAAAACGCACCAATTTATTCAAAAGAGATATAAATTAATTCAATAAAAAAAGTAAAACTGCTATTCTTCTAGTTTCTGTTTTTTTGAATTTCTTTTAACCTATATACGGCAAAGTTGGCTTCAATATAGACCCCACTTGAAAAAAATATGGTTACTTACATATGAGCCGCTCAGAAGCCAATGCGGTTAAGTCCATTTTTTGATATTTTCTGATTTTTGGAAATTTTGATGAAATAAATAATAATCTTCTTAGTTATTAAATGATTTATTCGTTGGTTACTTTTCTCTAGGTTAGACAGCCCTTTTTTTAATAGCTTCTGAATATATTGTTATATATATTGTATAATTTGAATATATTGTATTGAATGTATTGTTATATATGAATATATTGTATAATTTCAGAAGCCATTGTGAATAAGTCCACCTTTTATCAATATTTTTTTACATAAACTTTGAAATAAAAATTGAATTCTTCATCTTCTTTCGATATTTGTTGGTAACATTGAAAAACAAAAAATTCATAGTAACTCAGGGTTGCCAGACGTAGTATTTTTTATACTACGGTAGTATTTTTTCACCAAAGAATTTTTTCGTAGAAATTTTCCAAAGAATTTATGGTATTTTTCGTAGTATTTTATTTAAAATGTGGTACTTTTTTTTAATTTTTTTTTTATTTTCATTTCCTAAAACAAAGAAAAGTGCCACTCTAGTTTTGAAGTAAAAAACAATTTTTGAAATAATCCAACAGTTTATTTTCTATTAGTCACTGTATCTAGTGATGATTGAGAAAAATAAAAGTTCGTTTATACTAGTAGACATAAATTTCTTATCTTTTTCAGCTGCCAAAAGGTATAAGTCCTAAAATTTTTAAGATACTGTCATTATTTCAATAAATATTTACGTTTTTATTTACACATCCTGTACATATCTTGTTTTTTTGCCGAGTTCACACATCGAAAAAAGACTTTATACACTTTTCTAATTAAATTAATAAACCAAGAATTTTAAAAACTAATGTATCAAAAAACATTAATTTTCTCAATTGTTGTGTTTTGGACTTAACCGCATTGGCTTCTGAGCGACTCATATATTAGAGATTCTTAGAGGAGGTTGTTATTTGGAGAGAAAGACAATTAAGTATTCAGTAGTTTCTATTAGGTTTGATTTTTTGCACATTTTAAAACATTACTTTAGAAGAAAAATCAAGCATTAATATCACAATTATGAATAAATAAGGAAAACTTTGTTTTTGAATTTATTAGAAAATACACCATTTTCAACAAAAAAATATATAAATTAATTTTAAAAAAATTTGAAACTGCTATTGTAGCTTTTGTTTTTGTAATTATTTTAACCAAATTATGGCAAGTGGGCTTGAATATGTACCCCAATTCAAAAAAGTATGGTTACATACATATATTAGAGATTCTTAGAGGAGGTTGTTACTTAGAGTGTAAGACAATTAAGTATATTTTAGTTCAGTATCTTTTTTTTTTTTCTATTCTATTCTATTTGGTTTCACATCTTTTTGCGTGTTATTAAATATAATTTTAGAAGGAATATATAGTTTTGAACATTTTTGTCATAAGTATAAAATCATAACTAGGGAAGAATAACAATTACTTTGCTTAAGAATTCATTTAGAAATAAAGTGATTGAAGGAAAAGGCAGAAAAAGTTAATCTTATATCGTAGCTTCTGTTGCTGTAGATTGTTAAAATTCGCACATAAATATGGGTTCTATAGTGTCCTCACTTGGAAAAAATATAAGGTTACAAACATAGATTATAAGTGTTTTGAGAAAAAATCAAACCCTCAAAAACACTTTTAAAAAGAAGAAAAAAGCCGCCAATCTCGAAGACACAGAAATATTATACACAACTTAAATCACACAAGTTGTTTGTTAATAAAATCTTGTAAATTTCTTTTATAAAAAAGTAAAGATGACGAAAGACTAAAAAATCTATTATAAAAAAAGAATACCAAACTCGGATTAAAGCTTTTAACTAATAGATCAATCAAAGTAATTGTTTTTAGTTGATCACTAGCGTTAAAATTCCTGTTAACCTGGTTTATGTTTTAAATTTAAGTTTCGCTCCTATAATCTTACACTTTCAGAAATTAAATTACAATTTATTGACAATTCAGCAATCAGCTGTACTTCGCTAATTTTGAGAATCATTTCGTCGAGAAATCACGTGATTTGTGACGAAATACAAACTCTCAAAACATCTGACGAAAATGTTTCCTCCATTCGAAACCTCGTCGCATTATTTTTTTTAAAAACTAGAATGATGAAACTAGAGTGAAGACTATACAATCGATAAAAAAAGCGGATGCTAGTCAACCTGATGTATAGGGGTCAAGACGTTGGCCTCTTACCAGGAGGGTCACTGATTCTAATTTTGCTTCTGGCATGGATCTAATTTATCTCTCCATTTTATCTGTCCTTATTGCTTTGGTTGGGTGGCATTGATCCACCAAAATAGTTCCCACTGTATATCTGTTAATTTAAAAATGTTTATTATAGTATGAACTGCTAATTAAAAAAGGTTTATACTTTAGGCACTACGATTTTTCTTGTTTTTGTTTATTTTATTAAAAAAATAGAATGACGAAATATTTCTTTCATTTTGACGAAATTCATTTCTACAATAAAGTGATAGTCATTTCGTTATTTTGAAGAAATTTTTTGCTTGGAGCATATAACCGGAAAAAATTTCATCAACAATTTTCTTAAAATTTGAATACCGATATTTTACAGTGTATAGTAAATGTAACCTACCTCGCTGTTCGAAGCTAAATTACACAATATCGATACACTGAACTTATACTTTACTTTAAGTTAAAACTTATGTCTTAAATAAATTGTTTTGGGTAAAATATTGACAAATCAGCTGATACAAAAATCACGGTGTTTGTCATATTTTAATAAAAATAACTGTGGCTCGAACCATACTTATTTTTGTATGAATATTATTGATCATTATAAATACCACTTCACTATTCATGTCAATGGAAGAACTTTGGAGTACGATTGTTAAAAAATTAATAAGAGTCGTTAAAAAAAAAGTCAAGTGGTTAAAGCACTCAGGTGGGGCAGTCGGCCAAGACATCGCTCACACCACTGTCTGGATAACTGGGGGGTAGTCAGTTCGGATCTGGCAGCAGGAAAAATCAGCCTGCGTGTATACGTAGCAAGATGCACGTTAAATCTGTCGTGACTGAAAGTAATATTGTTGGTTATGATGTAGAAGTTTAGAGAGAGGGGTATCAGATCAGGCACTGTTCACGTCGTCTGACCTGAGTCAAAATTACGAGATATTTCGTAACATGACTGTTAAAAGATAAAGCACTAAAATGGAACTAGATGCTAGGGCATGAGTGGGTGATACGTCAAGTGGTTGAAAGATAAAACCACATTTTTCGGAAACTGTTTGACCAAATATGTTAGGCATTTGATCAAAAAAATAAAAACAAAATTTTATGTTTATTTTTGATCAATATTCGATGCAAAACACGTACCTGGAACAGAAGTTATGAATAAGGATCATAAAAAAATAGGTATTATTCGGGAAAATTTTGATTAAAATTGTAAAAAAAAAGGGAAAAAAACGAGAAAAAAAACATACAAAAAAACAGGTGATTGTAGATTTTATATTTAAATAAACTACTATGTGCAAAATTTTGCTTAAATTTATACCAAGCTAAAAAAAATGTTATATTAAAATTTAAAAATTGCTGACAAAATTTTGAACTAAAGATTATTAATTGAAAAGAAAAATATATGTGTTATGGAGATCATTTCAATTCAACTTACGTTGCATTAAAATTAAATAAATTTCAATTTCCATCACTTTATTTATATTTAAAGGTTTCTGCGATTACAAAAATGTACAAGTATTTCCTGCAGTGACAGTTCTTCATTTCTTGCATTAAAATTATGCGCTATTTCCTTTTATCGCAGCAAATTTCTATAACAAATATAAAATAATCATTTGCTGCGATGATTTAGATGCGTAAAATATAACTACTTTCATTCAAAAAACTATATATATTCAGTGACATTTATTCGAAAACCATTACAGCTTTCATTAATTGAAAGTTGTTAGTTTCTATAAATAGAAAATGGTGACTGTATGTCAAATATACTGTAATTTTCATTCCATGATTTAAACAACTCTTCAAAAATAGTTTCCATTAAGAGAGAGAGGGAAAGTTCAGCGTCATCATTTTTGAAAACGCATCGCGAATCATGTATATAATTTAGAATTAATAAAACGTATAGCGAAATGCTTGAACCCAAATATAATTATCTCGATATTTAACTGCACTCCATTAACAGAACTTTCATAAACAGGGTGATAAAAGTGGAATTAAGAGTCTGGAAAGTGTCGAGGTATTTTACGAACTGCGTCGACGTAATTTCCGTGCTCTCGGAATGAGAGTTTCGGTTTTTATTCATAGTGCAAGACAGTCAAATATTTTGCAGCTTCTATTTGGTTTGGTTTTTTTTGTGCATTTTAAAACATTACTTTAGAGAAAAAATCTAGCATTAAAGTCACAATTATGGATAAATAAGAAAAACTTTGTTTAGAATTCATTTAGAAAACGCACCGTTTTATCCAAAAAGAGATATAAATTAATTCAATAAAAAAAAGTAAAACTGCTATTCTTCTAGCTTCTGCTTTTTGAATTTCTTTTAACCTATATACGGCAAAGTTGGCTTCAATATAGACCCCACTTGAAAAAAATATGGTTACTTACATATGAGCCGCTCAGAAGCCAATGCGGTTAAGTCCATTTCTTGATATTTTCTGATTTTTGGAAATTTTGATGAAATAAATAATAATCTTCTTAGTTATTAAATGATTTATTCGTTGGTTACTTTTCTCTAGGTTAGACAGCCCTTTTTTTAATAGCTTCTGAATATATTGTTATATATATTGTATAATTTGAATATATTGTATTGAATGTATTGTTATATATGAATATATTGTATAATTTCAGAAGCCATTGTGAATAAGTCCACCTTTTATCAATATTTTTTTACATAAACTTTGAAATAAAAATTGAATTCTTCATCTTCTTTCGATATTTGTTGGTAACACTGAAAAACAAGAAATTCATAGTAACTCAGGGTTGCCAGACGTAGTATTTTTAATACTACGGTAGTATTTTTTCACCAAAAAAAGGGGTATGGTATTTTTCGTAGTATTTTTTTAAAATGTGGTATTTT
>NC_092204.1:13086344-13093161 GCF_043381705.1 Parasteatoda tepidariorum
TGCTCATTATTATTTTTACTCCTAAAATATCACTACTATTTTGATCAATAAAAAAATATATCACAACTATGATAATATGTATAATTAACTATGTTTTAGTTGAATTTATGAACTGTTACAATTGACCCCGTAAGTGGGGAAAATTGTAACAAGTGCACGACTGTCAAAAATTGTTTATGACTAATATAATAACATTTAAAATAAGGTATATACTTATTTTTTCTCGTTGAGGATAGTCTATTTTACACGTCTTTCAATTAATACTAATAATATATTGGATTTTTTGTTAGTTAAAAATAGTTAAGTAAAAAATGTTACAGTTGACCCCACTCTCCCCTATATGTATTTTAATTTGCCTAAATAACATTTGTCACTCTATAGAATTCCTAGGTATTATATACAATGCCTAGGGAAAGTATGTAATGCTTCTCATACTTCATACCTTTCCTAAAAACATCCGGCATTATATACGATCACTAGGCAGAGTTTCATACTTTGCTGATAACATATGCATTAAATACTGGCGTTTGGCTGGAGTAATGGTGATATCACTGGGCAATGGAGACCCCGGATTGGGTTTATGCCATAGCTTTAAAGAACTATGACACAACCTTTTTTTCCTATGCAACAACTTCCGTTGCATTCATTAAGTATTTCTCCTATAAGTATAATTCGAACATTCTTTCCACTCACCTTGCTGCTAAAAAAATACCAATAAAATGAACCAAGTATAAGTTAAGTTCACACGTTCTGTGTTTCTGCGGTACTTTTCCGTTGGGCCTTGCGCAAATGTCGCTAATTGTGAACCTAAACGCGAGCCAAAGCCAAGCGAAGCGAATTATAAAACAGTCAACGGAATAAAAGTCAAAAAAGTTCAATAATAAACAAATATTTATTAATACTAAGCAAAACAAGTTCAACTATATACAAATATTACTGAATTGTAAACAAAACACTTTCACCCCAAAAGAATGATTATAATAATTGTTAAAAATTTTGATGGAAGAAAGAAAGGAAAACGTGCTTTGTTTTGAATAAATTCAGGGAGTCAAGCTGCCCCAAACTAACATTCCTTTATGGTTGTAAGAAATTTGGCGAAATTCTACATCATTTGACCATTTTTCGCTTGCGCCCAGCTCACAGAAAAGTACTATTTCTGCTATAGGTATTGCTGTATATGTTATATATGATTACTTATGCATCAGAAAATAATTGTAATAGGAACAAACAGTAATAGTGAAAACATCCACAGAACTTTATTTTAACAACAGAAAAACTATAATTGTTTGACATATTATGTCTAAAAAATGTGTCCCAACCTTAATTTTTAAAAATTTATTTTTCAAACAAATACGTATTTGAAAAATAAAACAAGTTATATATATATATAAATATATACCTATTATTTTTTTGCGTAACATAAAGCAACATATTTATTTCTTCGAACATAGATTATAATTATAAACTACCTGTGTTGTTTGAAATTCTGTAAATTACCAAACACATTTTTCTTCATTTTGGAAGGCTGCAAGTGAAGCTGTATCCTTTTTTGCATAAAGTAATTTAGCGTGAAAACTACCAAAGCAAACAATTCCTCAAAAAGATTTTTCTTCATTTTTTCGCAAAAGTGTTTTAAGCTTCCAGCAAAAAAGTGTACTGCATCTTGTGAAATAAAAACAAATTAGCTAAGAAATGCCTTAATTTTTGTTTTTTGCACACGACATTTTTTCTTACTTTAGCTAACCCATATTAAGAAATTACTTAACTTTGATTTACGCCATAGTTTCCATTTTTTGAATTACCTTATTTTCTTAGAAAAAAACTAGAAAATAAAACAGTAGGTCGAGAATAGTTTCTTTTAGGCAACTTCGAATGATTAATTGTAAAAAGAATTATTGTTTAGAAAAAAACTTAGCCTTTCACCATTTTTACTAAATGGTTTTCAATTTCATCCGATAATTAAGCTCATTTTGATATTTTTAATGCAGATTTTAACTGAAATTAGCATTAATTATGATTTAGTTGATTTAAAATAAATTTATTTTTTCTTAAATATTGTAATTTTATCTCTAATGACTTGAATCTTACTTCATTTAACCACAATTGCGAGAGATGAAATANATTTTGCTTTGGCTTTATTGATACAATATCAGAAAGCACTCTGTTTTGCGGATATAATCGTGTGGGCTCAGGAAAAGATTATATCTTTTTTTTCCGGTTTTTTAAATAAAATTTCATCCTTTTTTTTAAAAAACTGTTGCTAGTTATTTTTTTACTTATTATCCCCCCCCTTTTTTTTTCATATGTCTATAATTATATATTTACAGTTTTACTTTATTTCACTTTATTTTTTTTTCTTGGCTGGGAGAGTAATAAAATAAAATTTTATAATTTGAATCATTTTCTTAAAAAAATTCATTTTTTAATCTGAAATTGGAATAGTAATTTAAATAAGTTTCCCTTACATTATGAATCAAATAGGAAATTATTTTGCCACTTCTTAACCGAACTTGCAAAATTATTCTCTAAACCAAGCTATCCATTTTAAATAACTATTACAAAATGCTCTGAAAAAGCCATTATCTAACTATACTCTGGCATAATTACATCGCATTTTAATCTAACTTATTTTTTTTTTAAAGAAACTCGATGAACTTAACTGAAAAATTAAAAATAATCGTAAAATGCTATAGTTAAAAATTTGAAAAGTTTTAAATGGATTTACTGATATTAAGAAAGTAATATATGTTTCGTTAAAATAAGAACATAAATCAAACATATTACACTTTCTAAAAAAAAAAAAAAAAACTTTAGACTTGACAGAATAAAGATGAAACCATTAAATTTTATATGTTACATTTTCAGTATTATTTTTAATAACAAATATTGGTGCAGTATGTTATTCAGATAATTTATGATAGAGATTTTGATAGCTTAAATTTGCGCACTTAGGTTTTCAAAAGTTTATTTATTTATTTTGATTTCCTTAAACTCTAGTGCACATGAATAATTTTCTAGTCACCTTAATGCCAAAATTTCTAATTAAAAAGGCCATGTTAACTACTAAGTATTAAAAAGAAAGTTTATTAGAAGATTAAAAAGATGAAAACAGTGTTTCTTTTAAAGGAACCCACTTCAGACCTATTTCAATAGCATTTTGTCTATAGCACTTATTTAATCAACACTTTTTTGAAAAATAAAAATTAACAACTAGTATAAATCTAAGCTCCTCGTAATAGAAGCAAATAATTTCTCAATATGATATTCAAATATATAAATATATATTCAAATAAAATATTGATTTTTTCCATTTATGCTCATGTAATTTTGAATGTAAATATGTTATTTCTAAAAAAAGTACTATTTTAATGTTATTAAGTATATTGTGCATCAATAATGTGATGCATAGATAGTATTGATTTTTGTTCTTTTTTATAGTTTTCCTATACATTGATTTTAACAACGTTTGTTGTAAAAAAATGATAATTGCACAAATAAACACTAGCCTTAAAAGCTATTTTATTACAGCAAAATATAACTCTCATTTTAACAGCAATTCTTATAGTAAACGCCAAATTAATATTTTGTAACATTTCCACTCTTACTTCGTTTATTTGTTTCGAACTTTTAATATTAATTTTTAATATTTATTGCTTTTACTTATTTTCCATATGTATTTTTTATAAACGTATTTTTTAAACAAATACCATCTTTGATTTATTAAATAAAATCTATCACCCCAAACTAAAAAAAATATTTTGTTTTCCAAATTTATTACTTATTTGTTTTATTACTGAGGATAACATCTAAAAAGTTGCTCCTAGACTACCTTTGGATCAAGAAATTACTTATATTTGTCTGGTATTTTGTGCTCCAACATTACTTTTTTGGGCATAGAAGTAAAATTTATTCAAGTAAAATTTCATTCAGACAAGGTCACTTTTAGGCAAAATACCAAGTAGAAAAGAACCGACTTAGACAACTTAAACTGTCAATATTGTTTTATTTACCCAGTTTTCAGCTACAACAAGTTTTCCCTTGGACAATATACAGCAAGGCTTAAGTTGACATTCGGACAATTTAAAATTGAAAAAGGTCTGACTTAAACAGTTTATAAAATACAAAGTGGCGCAGGATTACCTAGTTAGTAGGGCGCTTAACTCACGTTCGTTAGAACGGGTGTTAAAATCTAGCCGGCAGAGCGTTAAATCTGTCGGGTCACAAATTCCTCCATGTTCCTATAACAAATTATACCTCTAGGGATACTAGATTGGAGATTGATCGTTCTCTGGTTCAAGTCAAAATTACGTTCTGTGGATGAATGGATGTATGAATGGGTCCGCCCTATAAGCCGGTGTGAGGTATGAGTGTGACAGAGCTCTTGGCAATAGATGGCGCCACTGGGAAACAGGAGCAATCGCACTCTCTGTGTTTTAATGGCATATGGCAACAACAACATGAAATACAAGGTGCCTCTTAAACACTTTACAGTAAGTATGCGTCGTTAAAGCAACTTACAAAGTGTTACTTAGCCAGTTTACAGCAGACCATGAAGTGACACTAAAACAGTTTGTGTAACTAGAAGTTTTAATAAAGTATCACTTAGACCAAGTCGTTGTAAGTTATACGATGTCTCTTAAACAAGTTAAAATAAAGCAAAATATGCCATTCAGATATTGTACTGTGAGAAAAAGATTTCATTTACACGATATACAGCAAAAGTATAAGATGCCACTTAGCCATCTTACAAGTTCTCCCATAGATCCATAGATATTTAGCAATAAGTTATAAAGTGACCCTCAGACAGTTTACAGTGAAGACAAAGTCTCGTTTATGCAATATACAGTAAATGTATAAATTTTTACTTCCAGTTAGAACAAGGCCTCGCTTCAACCCTTCATGTTATTGTTTCAGTTCCCGGTAGGACAATTCTCGATTAGGACCAGACCTAACTGTTTACTGTGAGAACAAAACCTCATTTTGATAGTTTGAAATCAAGAAAAGTTCTCACTAAAACATATAACTATGTATAAATTAAATGTTTACATGTCTCATTTGTGTGGGAACAAGAATATATACTACTGTCTCTAATTCGATATTTTACAACAACAGATAACATTCCACTATAAAGCGTGACTGTAGATTTTAACTATTCCATTTCTTTCATTTTAAATATTTCGCCAATCTCAAAAAACTCATTAAAACAACAATGCAAATGTAAAGCATATTTAGAGAAATATTTTGAAAGTAAATAATATTTTGCACACGACTGCAAAAACAAAACAACTCAATCAATAACATTTTTGAAACTCACTTAATTTAAAACTGTTTAACATACAAATTTAAAGTGATGAGAGTTTCCCATCCTTTTACCTTTCTTACGCTGAATAAACACAGTACCTTATTGTTTACTTTTCAAAAATACAAAATATTTTCAAAGAATATATATCTTTTAAAATCGTAAAGTTTCAACATTTGAAGATCATTTAGACTTTAGCACGTTTCTAAAGATAGAGGTTATGCTTGGATTTTTAAAAATGGTTTCACACTTCAGTACAGAATTAATTTTTAGTGTGAATCACAAATCTGCGAATGACAGTTTCGAAAATGAAGTGCACTCGATGCTGTTTATATTGTGCTTGAAGTTGATGAAAGATACTTGGGAAATGGAAAACTTAATATTTTACGAACGGGCTTCATGTATAACTTTTGAATTTATCACTTCTCGAATGCATCTTTTGTTTAACTGCATTTGAGCATCGATTTATAACAAAGAAAACTGGTGAGAGTATTTGGCAGTTTTTGTGAAGAGATCCGTGTACAATCTCGGAACTTTGAAATGAAATGTCTTCTTTTATCTTGAGAGAGATTAATGATGTTGGATTTACACCAAACTTTATAATAAATTCTGACAGTGGGATAAATTCATTTGTAAAAGTTAATATTGGAATAAAATTGTTATAAAGGGAAATTGGTATTACAATTCAAGATTCTATAGTAATATATAACACAGTGATTCTCAACCTTTTTTTTGTTGCTGCACACTTTTAACGATTTCGAAATTTGACGGCACACATTGTAAAAAATTAGATTGAAAGTTGTTTAATTACCTATTTTGCACTGTGTTAAATAGTTTGTGATAATAATTTTGAATGTGAAATAAAATAATATGTACTACAAAAGCACATTTATTAAGGGTTTATTTACTTCTTTCGATCAATTTTTTATTAGTTAGTAACAGTTGTTTATTTTTTGCTAGTTATTAATTATTAGCTTGTTTTCTATAATTATTAACTGTTAGTTTTTGTTTTTACATTAACTGTTATTTTTTTGTGATTTCTTGTTAACTAGTTTTTTTGCTAATTATTAATTATTAGCTTAATTTTTGTTAGTTATCCTTTGTTAATTTGTTTTTTATACATTTGTTTTTTTAGTTATCCTTTGTTAATTTGTTTTTTTTTAGTTATCCTTTGTTAATTTGTTCATTAATTGAATAGCTTACTTTAATGATTAGTTCTTACAACATTTTTTAAAATTGTGTGTCATATACAATTTAAACACTTCCATCTTTTTTTAAGATAGTCAGAGACAAGACAATCGTCGCCGATAAAGATGTTCACGCGGTTAAAGCGTGGAAAAATTATAAAAAGTATGTATATATATAATATTATATACACTTTTCCTTAATTTAAGCTTTACTCATAGTAAAAAAAGCATTATAATTTTTATTGTATCATTTCTAATATTTGGCGGTACATTTTAAGAATTTTGCGGCACACAAAAGTGCCGCGGCACATTGGTTGAGAATCACTGTTTT
>NC_092204.1:13097748-13114804 GCF_043381705.1 Parasteatoda tepidariorum
TATATATATATATATATATATATATATATATATATATATGACACTTATATAATATAGCATAATATTATATACATTTTTCTTTAATTTAAACTTTACTCATAATAAAAGAAAGCATTATAATTTTTATTGTATCATTTCTGATATTTGGCGGCGGCACACAAAATTGCCGCGCCACATTGGTTGAGAATCACTGATATAACAGATGATTTTTAATGTATTTTATTATAATCAGGTGACATATTAATACATGACTAAAAATATATTACATGCTTAAGGGGAGTCGTTAGGGCATAAATCAATAATGCTAAACCTATCCTTTTTTGTTGTACCTTTTCTAAGAAAATACTTATGACATAGCTTTGTAATTTTTGGGGGATATTTGAGATTATATCAGTTGTATGCCGTGATAATGTTTTAGCGTTAACAGGTATGCTTTTTGAGTTATGAAAGAGTTTTGCTCAAAAGTGATAAAACTTTTCAAAAAATTAAAAGTTTTCACTTCATAATTTAAAAAAAAATTCTTCCAAATATATGTATTAACAGTTATCGCAGTGTAAACATGTAACTGTAAATATTCCGTGAAAAAAGCTGAAGTAATATCTTGTTTAGATTCTGAGAAAAGATACTTCGAAAAAGGAGAGTTTTATCATTATTGGTATCTGCCCTACCGATTCCCCTTAATATGTCACATTATATGACATGATGGGGCTTCATGATGTATACTATTGAACTTCAATGAAGCTATTAAGTCATTTAAGTAGTACCCTTATTGAAGTGTTAGCTGATAGCTTCGGCGTCTTTCTTCGTTATTTTAGTTTCAGAAGTAATGTTTTAGTTAAAATTATTGAAAAGGTTTTTTCTTTTTTTCTCTCCATAAGTGATTTATTTTTCTCTCCATAAGTGATTATGGATATTCAATGTACCTTATTAAAACATTTATGAGCAACTCTAATTATAATTAAAACATAGATGTAACTGAAGTTTTTATTTACTAAAATAGTATAAAAGAGTAGAAAAAAAATCCGACATGGTACCCAATTTTTTCAGAATAAAAAATATAGAGAGGAAGGGAGTTGGTTGATTACCCTACCATGTTGGAATGGTCCATTCTATTCCGTTTCAACGACTATAAGAAAAAGTTTAAATTTTTTTATAGCAATTATTTGAATTAAATACGTATTTTTAAATAATTGAAGTATACGAGATGACAATTATTGAAGTAAAAAAGAATTAAAAAGAAAATAATAAACTTTTAAATTTTACAGCTGAATGGTGGTTTTGAGGATGGTTTGCGTAAAAAAAAATGTCTTTAATGCTGTCGAATAAAAATGATTCACACGGCTTTGTATCAGAAATACATAGCGACCCTGACGACAAAACAGGTCTGCCGGCTTATTTCTTCACTTTATTTTCGGTAATTAATCTTCATCTTAGTTTCGTCATTGAGGAAACATTCTCGTCATATTATTGATAATTTACCATTTCATCCCGAATCACGTGATTTCATAACGAAGTAATTCTCAAAATTAAGCAAATTATAGTTCAATGATTGTTGAATCATCAAAAATGAGAGCTTTATTTCTATTAGTGTAGATGTACTCGTTTACGACATGATTATATCATGCAGAAATATAAATTTTTAAGACAATAAACATGCATAAAGTCCTTTTGCAAGGACTAATAATTAAAAATTTATATTTGTGAATGTAATCGAGTTAGCAGGTATGCAGTAAGCGAATCATAAATCAGCACAAGTAAAATAAATGAATGTTTTATTAATCCGAAGGAATCTGTGTTATTTAAATTACAAAAGTTATAAAAGTTGGAGAAACGTCATAGATTTGGGGTTTACGTCAGCTTTTTCTTTTGGCAGAATGAAGAATCACTCCATTATTATGTGATTACCAGTTCCAATTTTATATTTCTTTCTCTGTGGAACAAAATTCAATTTTAGAGCTGGCAACGGTGAATGTAGAATCTTGTCAATTCCTCAGACACTGACAGATGAAATGTATGTTTTCTCCATCAAGAAAGGGATTAAACAAGTATTTCACGTCGGCATTTACACTTCATAATATTTTGAAAGGGATTTTGGAATGACTCGAATAATTTGAATTTGACAAGTTTCAATAAATAATAATGTAGAACGAAATATTGTCTCCAAGGTGGTTAAAGCATTTTATATGATAAATAAACAATGATTTAGGAAAAATTATAGGGTAAGATAACTTTCGCTAAATCATTGTTTATTTATCGTATCCATTAGCGGCCTTATTCGCATAGAACGGAAAATCTTTAATATTCTGAAAGTTTTCAGGCAAGATAGTGATTAGTCACACTTTTCCAAGGGTGACGTGTTTGCATCTAGATGTTCCTTGGTGTTGTTCTGAAATAGATACTTTAAGAGCTTCTAGAACTTCTTCCAAATCTGAAGTATCCAACCTTTTACACTTTGAGGTTCTTTTGGAACTTTAGTAGAAAGTAAGTAGTAGTTTGGAACTTAGTTCATTTTCGTAAAGAAACCTCTTGATCAATAAGCAGAAAAAATATAGGATATCGAAATTTTTCTACTCAAAGCCATTTTGCTGTGAGAACAAGGTTTCATTTTGGCAATATACAGAAAAGTAATGGATACATAAAAATGTATTAGCAATATAAATTAAATGGAAAAAATGATGAAAGAAATGTAGATATCATTCGATAAGCGAGTTTTATAATTATATGCAAGAAATTTTCGGTTTGCTTAAAATGTTCTTGAGAAGTAACAAAATACGTATACGGAGAAAAAAAATCGTATTAAAACTACCGTACTCTTTTGGTAATGACATTTCTGGAAAAAAACAACGCAATTTTGATAATGAAATCAAAATATGCAGCGTTTAATCTATTAATTTGGTAATTTTTTCCTTTATGAAGTACCGATTTACGTGGAAATTACGGTTTTCAAAATTATAGTTTTTATTACCACATATTTAGTTCAATTAAAAAACTGAAAAGTAAATTTAACAGAATAAATGGTTTTTAATGCCATGCTCTGAAGTATTGTGATTAAATTGCTAAATTGTACTTTAACAGTCTTTTATTTTGCCATTTATTTGGTAATTTAAACCTTCTGATGACCATGTCTTGTACCAAATATCATGGTAGTAGACAGTTTACATTTTTATGGTTCAGTTAAAATGGTGGTATATTTTAAATGGCTGATAGGCGATAGGTGTCATTTAATTAGTTATTTTCCTAAATAATTCCCCGTTCAGAAGAAAATTAGAACTAAATAATTCTTCAGAGTGTTTTAAAAATGCTATACTGAGCCATGAAGGCTCAGGAAACCGAACATGAGCTTTCCAATGAGGTGAACCGAGTTTGAATTCCAGTGATGGTTAGTCGATACAAATTCTGCAGCTGGCTCGCACCGTCCACAGTGCTGACGTAAAATATCCTCAGTGGTAGACGGATCATGAGTTGGAGTCCCCTTGCCGTCAAGCTAATCGTGGTTTTTTTTTGTGGTTCTCCTTTCCATGTAATGCAAATGCGGATTGGTTAATTCAAAGAGTTCTCCACTCAGACAAATTTCACTCAATGCTTTATCCACGAGTTTTCTTGTCTTCTGCACTGGGTGCAACATTACAATTCCAAGCATTCATTTATTTATTGTTACACATGCATATGTAGGCTCGAGTGCTCATTACAAAATATGTCTTATTATAACCCCTTGTCAAGTTTAACAGATAGCTCAAGTAAAATAAATAGTATTACAGAGTATCCATTGTACTTGGTTAGAAGATATATGATTATTCTTACATATATGTTTGTGCTGTCTTTCTTTACATTGTTTAATCTGTATTTTCACTTGATAAGGGCTTAAAAGCCGGACTTAGTGATGAACACAGTATATGTGTGTCCAACAATAAATAAATAAATATAAATAAATAAAATGTTCCAGGGTGGCGGGGAAATTTGGACTAGCTATCTCTACGCTTCCATTTCAAGATTTTGAGACAGCTCTGATGCTTTGAAACTTATACTTTTAAGGGTTGGTCGATGTTACCTCTGACCATACTTTTTCCTCAGTGTGAAAAGTAAAGTTAACAATAAAGGGTCCAAACTTTGGACTGCTCTCCTGACAAAACTATCAGGACCATATTTTCCAGACTGCCCGGTTACACCCTATAGTTTGAAGGTGCGATATTCAAATCCTTCGAGAAAAAAGGTATGTTTATTTAGAGAAAGCATGTTTTGTGTCTGATTTTGCAATTTATAATATCACCTGCACTTATTAATTAGCATATTAGCACATGTGCATCTGTTTTCCCTTTTGTTAAGCATTGCGTAACGTAATGTAATAACGATGAAGACTGCAGAAAAGAGCAGCTTGAGGCAATTGATAAACCAAGTTTTTTTTCCAAAAGAGACCTATTTACATAAATGCGTGCTTTAGTACTGTTTTCAGATCGGTACTTTTCAAGTTTCATAAACTGCACAATACAGAAAAATATCCTACTCTCCAGAAGGCTTGGAAAACGTGGCATATCATTATAATGTCGAAGGCCCTTCAATTTTGCCCTGTAATAAGCTTAGAAAATAATTTGAAGTTATTATGGCTGAATAATTTTTATAGAATACGGTGGTAGTGCTTTTACAAAGCATATATACAATAGACCTTCATTAGAATTAAAATAATCCATGATATTATTATTATCTAGCATATTGTGATTAAAGGATTTCTTAAGAATAATATGATCATGTTCAATTAAGTCATTTATATCTTCATTAGAATTAAAATAATCTATGAGAATAGGATATTTCCACAATAAGGTAAAGGAATTTCTTTAGAATATCAGGATTGTGTTTTTGTAAGGAATGTTTACCTTCAATAAAATCAAAATACGCTAACGCACTACAATCAAGGAATTTCTGTAGAATATTTGTTAAATTTCTTTATTATCCTTTAACTATTTTGATTCTATATAGAAAATAAGAGTGTTTTAAAGATTCTTCATTGCATGAAAGCATTTTTTACTATTTATTCAAATTTAAATATACATGAAAACACCAAGATTCAAAATTCAAAAATAAAATGAAAATGTATAATTTAACATTTTAGTTAAGGGGACATAAAAACACTGAATATTTAAAACCATGTTTAAAAATTCAGTTATGGATAATGATAAGAAAGCAAAAGTGTATGATTCCGTAATCTGTTTAAAGAATATTTAATAACGATGCATCTTTCATATTATTTAAATATGAAGACTTATTTTATCATAAAATTGCAAATAGTATATATGACAAGAAAATGGTGTCACGCAACTATAATTTACGGTTTGAATACAGTTTTTAAAAATAATGTAAGCTTAAGGTTTATTAATAAAGAACTACACTTTATTAAAAATTCTTCATTAAGTATTTTTTTTCCGAATTATGTTAATAAATACAGAATGAAATAGGTTACGTTATATATTTATTAACATGATTTAGAAATTGATTATAGGTGATATAATAATATAAATAATTAACATGATTATGGGTTGTAATAATAAAAAATAGCCTCAAATTATTAATACGAGTAATAACAGAAAAAGGTCGTTCAATTGCAATTTGTGTTTAATAAAAAATAATTTATTCAATTAAAATAAATGTAATTTTTCCTTTGCCCTAATTTAAAAATTTGAAAAGAAAAATGTGTGCTGACAAGCCAATTTTAGTAATTTTAAGACTCACTTCCTAAACTGGGACAATTTTNTTCTCTATAAATGAAGAAAATAAAGTAAATATTTAAGTGTTGTGAAAAGAATCTTATTTAGTTGTACAAAGTACTTTAGCCAAAATTTGGGAGCCACGTAAGAGAATTATATATATTAGATCAGAAACACATCATTAAAAGGCAGAATGCTTAGGTGTTTTCAAAACGTTAACAAAACAAAGCAAACGTTGCCACCGGCGGAAAGGAAATACAGCCAAAATTTGGGAGCCACGTAAGAGAATTATATATAATAGATGGCGGGTTATTTCAAATGGATGATAGGCGATAGGTGTCGTTTATTTAGTTATTTTTCTAAAAAATTCCCGATCAGAAGAAAAATGGACCTAAATAAAGCTTCAGAGTGTTTTAAATATACTATGCTGAACCACGGTGGCTCAGGGGATTGAGTATTAGCCTTCCAAAGAGGTGAATCATGATCGAATTCCAGTGATGGCTGATCGATACGAATTCTGCACCTGGCTTGCATCGTTTATAGTTAAGGATATGGTTTTCAGTAGAACACCGATGTCAAGCATCACTGGCAGTGGGCTTTGAGTGTATGATTGACAATTTCGAAGGATTGTTCGAAGCCTGTAAAAGGAGAGCTGATACGGTTTATTGTTCCGAGTCAAACTGTTCTCTACTTCGCCCGCAGATCGATGGGCTACCAAAGTGGGGTTGCTATCCCCTTTGCAAAATATTAAAATTTTGATGGTCTGTCTTCTTATAATCCTCAGCAATGTTTCTCAGACCATCACCAATAGCTCATTGTGCAGCTCTAGTAAATAAACTAAACATCATTTTAACAACTGATAAATCAAGCCTAGTCTGGGCGTTTCTATATTACAATTTTTTTATAGTTTTAAAGGTGGGTAGATGTTAGCTTTGACCATACATTTTATTCTCAGTATGAAAAGTAAAATTGACATTAAAGGGTCCGAACTTTGGACCGTTCTCCTGACCAAACTGTTGGGACCATATTTGCTAGACATCTTAGCTACACCCTATATTTTGAAGGTACGATATTCAAATCCGTCAAGAAAAAATGTATATTTATTTAGAGAAAACATGTTCTTGCGTCAGAGTTTGTAACTTATAATATCACCTGCACTTATTAATTAGCATATTAGCACATGTGCATATGTTTTCCTTTTTTTGAGCATTCTATAACGTAGAGTAATAAGGATGAAGTTTGCAGAAAAAACAGCTTGAAGCCATTGATAAACCACATTTTGTTCTCAAAAGAGACATATGTAAATAAATGCTTGCTTTAGCACTGTTTTCTGGTTGGTATTTTTCAAGTTTCCGAAATTGATTCATCTTACAGAAAAACATTTCATTGTCTACACGTAAATCCTGTTCTTTTTAACAGAAAGTACTCTCCATGAGGCTATGAAAACGTTGCATGTCTAAAATCCTGCTCTGTAATAGGCTTACAAAATAATTTAAGGTTATTGTGGTTGAAGAATTTCTATAAAACACTGTGATTGTGTTTTTACAAATCATATATACCATAGACCTTCATTAGAATTAAAACAATCGATGATATTATTATTATCTAGCATATTGTGATTAAAGAATTTCTTAGGAATAGTATGATTGTGTTCAAGCAACGCATTTATATCTTCATCAGAATTAAAATAATCTATGAGAATAGGATATTTTCACAATAAGGTAAAAGAATTTCTTTAGAATATATGGATTGTGTTTTTGTAAGGAATGTATACTTTCAATAAAATCAAAATACGCTAACGCACAACGATCAAGGAATTTCTTTAGAATATTTGTTAAATTTCTTTATTAGCATTAAAATATTTTGATTCTATATAGAAAATAAGAGTGTTTTAAAGATTCTTTTATGCACAAAAGCATTTTTATTCTATTTATTCAAATTTAAATATACACGAAAACACCAAGGTTCAAAATTCAGAAATAAAATGAAAGTGTATAATTTAACATTTTAGTTAAGGTGACATAAAAACACTGAATATTTAAAACCATGCTTAAAAATTCAGTTATGGATAATGATAAGAAAGCAAAAGTGTATGATACCGTATTCTGTTTAAAGAATATTTAGTAACGATGCATCTTTCATATTATTTAAATATGAAAACTTATTTTATCATAAAATTGCAAATAGTATATATGACAAGAAAATGGTGTCGCGCAACTATAATTTACGGTTTGAATACTGTTTTTAAAAATAATGTAAGCTTAAGGTATATTAATAAAGAACTACATTTTATTAAAAATTCTTCATTATGTATTTTTTTTCCAAATTATGTTAATAAATACAGAATGAAATAGGTTACGTTATATATTTATTAACATGATTTAGAAAATGATTATAGGTCATATAATAATTTAAATAGATAAAATGATTATGGGTTGTAATAATAAAAAATAGCCTCAAATTATTAATACGAGTAATAACAGAAAAAGGTCGTTCAATTGCAATTTGTGTTTAATAAAAAATAATTTATTCAATTAAAATAAATGTAATTTTTCCTTTGCCCTAATTTAAAAATTTGAAAAGAAAAATGTGTGCTGACAAGCCAATTTTAGTAATTTTAAGACTCACTTCCTAAACTGGGACAATTTTCTGTCATCGCCTCCAATAGGAATGCGTCAAGAGGTGATAATTCTAAATGTACAATGTGCAATAAATAAATAATAAATGAATAAATAAATGGACCACCCAGAATAACTTTTAATTAAATGATTGGATCTTCACTTTCCAGGACTCAATCTTCATGATTCGAATGGTAAATCTCAAATGTGCTAATTAATTAGACAAGATGGTATTTTAAGTTACGGAAACAGACGCAAAAACGCACTTTCTCTGAATGAACGTACCTTTTTTTCAACGAATTTGGATTTCTGATCCCCAAAATATAATGAGTATCCGATATCTGGGAATTATAATCCTCATAGTTTGGTCAGGAGAGCGATTAAACAGTTTAGGCCCGTAATGGAATTTTTTTTTGCATAGTTCGCAATATCTTGAGAACTTTTAAAGCAAATTGAGGAAAATTTCGTTTACCCATAGATAATTAAAGAAAGCAGAAACTAAATTTAGTAAATGTTTATTTTTTTTTTTAAATTTTTTTACTTAATAATAGTCGAAAAACTTTTGAATTGCAAGGTATACGATTTTTTACACCATTTTAACGTGAACAATTTCTCATGACAAAATACAAAATTTGAGAGAAATCAGTTGAATAGTACCTAAGAAATCAAATTTTAAAGATCCGACTTTTTTAAAATTTGATTATTTATAAGTTGGGAGTCAGAAATCAAATTCGTTGGGGAAAAAAATGTACGTTGATTCAAAGAAAGTAGGTTTTTGTATCTGATTTCGTAACTTAACATATCATCCGCTCTAACTAATTAGCATATTTGATTTCATCCCCTCGAACCATAAAGACTGATTCCTAGAACGTGAAGATCCGATCATTAAATCAAAAGTAATTTAAGACTGCTCGTTTTTTTGCACACTGTATAAAAGAAAAGTAACTTCTGCTCGTAACAAGCTAATCAGATTTTAAATTAGCTATATTTACTTTAACGTAACTGCACTATTTTAAGTTTCGCGTTCGAAAAGTATTCTGAAATGAATTGAATCAACTATAGAAGATCAGAATTTTAAACGATTTTATCGACAGTTTGCTAAAGGTTTGTGGGGGTTTCTTTCGTAAATGATGAATTCAACAGCAAATCTTCGCCATTTCGAGCAAAAATTAAAAAAAAAAACATTTAATTTAGCACTTTAATTTATAAATGTTTTGTAGGATAATAAACTCTTGAACGTGTCATAGAAATGGATCAAACTGTTCGCAAAAATTGTTAATTTCCTGAAAACAATGCGCTTTGTAGTTGCGCTAAAAAGAATGATTAAAATTTTAAACGATTGCTGAAGAAATTCAAGACAAATAAAAGAACGCCCAAACGAAAAAGAAAGAGTTGAATGCATAAAAAACAACTTAAATAAGGAAATTTAAATTCTTACCAAGCAATAAAATAGACAGTTTGAGGAAATAAACAACAAAAAAAAAGACATTAAAGAAGTTCTATTTACTTAAATCAAAGAATTTCAAATTACTTTTATTTGTAAAGAGGTTTAAACATTAACCTTTTTTTTCCTCCTAGATATTTTTTCAAGAAATTAAACTAAATACCTTTTCCTTTATTTTAAGTTAAAATTAAACAAAAAGGAAATATCCTTTGAGTTTTCAACAGCTCTTAAAAGAATAATGTAAATTTAAAACGAACTGAAATTTTTTATCAGCGTATTTTAACTTTTGTATTTTATGGGCAATTTATGCTACGTGTAAAATACGGCATAAATACTTTCTTGGAAGTGTATAACATTCTCTGCTAAGGCTTTTCACGAATTAAGAAAAGAAAGTATTATTATAAGCTAGAAATTCTTTATTATTGCCCAGAAAATATTAATTTATTGAATTTAAAAGCAACTTGTTGCATTTCAACTATAGCGAAAACAATAGATGTATATAAATTGAAGTTTTCTTTGAACATTGTTTGCTTAATTTACTAAAAATAATATTTTTATGTATATAAGACAATTAATGTTAACTAAAAATACGTATAAAAATCATTAATTATATTGTATTATTACTCTTTATCTGAGCTTTGTCAATTTGTTTCGTTTATTTAAATGTAAAAGCTTTATATTTGATAAAGAGATAATAATCTAACTTCGTTTCTCAATCTGGCATGCGCATTCTTTTTGGTCCGAACATCCCACATGAGTATTATCTTATTCTTCAAATACGATACAAATTTAATTAATTCTTATCAGCCTAAGATTAACAAAAATTATAAATGAGTTTTCTCCAACGAAAAATATCTCTTTATCTCTTATTTAATGATATTTACCTGCAATATTTATTTATTATCTTTTCTTAGCATTATTCGTTGTTGTCATTTGATTGATTATTTTTTCCAAATTATACGCTTAAAAATGAGGATGGTGTACAATTATTTATCCTATGATATTACCTTGTAACGCAACATTTCATGATAAAAATAATTAATACATCATTTAACTCTATATCTGTTTACAAATTATTAAACAGTTGTTGTTGTTGGCGAAGGACATTAATGCAAGGGGCGAGATTGATTTTGCATACCAGTGGAGCCATCCATTTCCCCGAATTTCGACTTCTGCCACACCCATTTATAGGGCGGACCCATACATTCATCCACAAATTGTAATTTTGACCTAAACCGGAGAGCGATCAATCTCCAGCGATCAAGACCGGGATAGTCTGGTTGGTAAGGCACTGGGCCCAAGTGCAAGCGTTCGTGGATTCGATCCCAACCTACCGAAGACTCCTCGTGTAGTAAATGGTGACTGATGCACGCTAAATCTGTCGAGTCGCGAAGTCCTCCAGTTACCAAATTTTAAACAATTCTTTCTACTTATCAAAGCTATTTTCTTGAAAATAGATATTTTATCAAAATGGCCAAATAACATTTTTCTAATAAAATATATAATTATTATTGTTTTATGCAAAGACATTTTTTTAATATATTTATCGCAACAAAAAGAATTTGGTGGATTGGAAAAACAATCAACTGCGCAAAAGTTGCACAGATTGTGTGAATGTATGAAAAAAAAACGAGGAATAATTTCACAGGTTTATGCTATACTGCAAAGAAATTACGTAATTATTAAAAGTAAGATTAAGAACCGATTTTATCTCTCTTAAATAAATTTTTTTCAATGTTTTCGTTTTTAAATTTTAATGTAAATTTTAAAATTTATTGCTGGCAACATCTAATTTCCTTCTATCTCTACTAATTTTTAATTCACTATGCTTTAAAATTGTAATTTTTTTATGATACACTGGAAAAAAGGGTTTCTCAAAATTGAGTTAAAGTGTGTCAAAATAGCCACGGGACAAATAATAGTCGAATTCGAAAACCGCATGCCTTTTAAACTCAAACAACATATATTCATTTTTGGGCAAAATTCATGTGAAGGGAGAAATGTATGAGAGTTATTTGTTTTGGGCCGGCAGGATTCTAACCAAAGATCACCGGGTCTGTAGTAGGAAGCTTAAGACACAACCCCAGGTGAGTGAGGAAGCTTAATTAGGTTTTCACTACAGTGACGCATCATGAAATACTAATTTCCGAATTTAATGCGACAAAATATTGAAATTTGGAAAATATTGTTCCATTAGTTAGTCAGGAAATCGGCGATTTTAATAATGCTTTCTGCTCATTTTGAGGGCTTTTTGATTAATTCGAATTTCTTAAAAACTTTTACGAGAAATGCAAGAAAAAATTAAGCAAAATTAATATCTTGAAAAATAATTGTAGCAAGAAATAATTTTCTATTTATTTCTCATTTTATATAATAAATATTAATTTTACATAAAATATTCGAAACGTAAGGAAGAGAAATTTTTAAATGATATATTTAATTTAAAATTTTTAAATCCTAAACTTGAATGAAATTTGTCGAATTGAAATATAAAATTTAGAAAAAAGTATTGTTTACAACTTTCGCTTTCTCAAAATTTATACACGTGATTTAGCTCGAATTGTGAATTTTGTCATTTGAAACTGCAAATGTAATATCATTTGAAATAACAAATGAGATGTAACAACAACAACAACAACAACCATGGTGTTATAAACAAGTAAAAGCTTATATTTTAAATATTCTACGATTTTTGCCGAATAAAATAATAACTTAGATTTTTTATTTTTTTTATAATTGTGCTTATTCAAACAGCAAATGACTAAAAAACGAGTACGTGTTGTATAATAGCGGAAACTATATAATGATTCCTAGTTTTCTCTTAACTGGAGAGTTCACCCTTTCTATGGTGTTCAGAGCATCCTACTACGAACCAGGAGGTACTTATTTCGAATCCTGCTGACAGAATTTGAAATAGTTGCTTCTTTAGGTTTATAGGTAATCTCTGGAATCAAAAGAACTGTGGTCGGTTGCTGAGGAGTACGATGGGTACAAAAATCCTGAGAAAATTCCTTTTCTCTACAAATATATATATGTTGTATATATCTAAATTGAGGAAGTGCAAATCGCAAAATTGTAATGGCATGTCTTCGGATCATCCGAATGGATGTTTCCCATACCGTCTCCACAGACAGTACAGCTATAGTGTGATGTAAATAAAGTACCTATCTGTAAGAGATAAGAATATTAGATTAAGATAAGAATATAATGACCTAATTGTCATTATATTTTTATCTTAATATTTGGCCAAATTATGATTGACCAAAATATATTACCCATTTTAGAAGCCTATTTTTTTTTACTTATATTTTGATTTCAGTACACATTGCCATGTTCATTTTTGTGGAAAAAATATTTAAAAGGTTCGCAAACATGAATAAAGACATTAGTTGAACATGAAGAGCTCACTAATACAGATGGATCGGTATTATAAGAAAATAAATATTTTTTGTTAAATTTTTAGCAACCATTTTTCTTAAACTTTTTTATTGAAATATTATGAATGGTTCATTAAAAAATATGTCAAAAGATAATAATAACGGTGATTTTTTTGCTTAAGTAAAACAAATATGGCCTTATTTTATCTTTACATAGATATTTTATAACCAAAGTGCCATGGCGAGGTTCGTAAAACGTCACGTACTGTATAAAGTCAGAACACTGATATCAAATTATCTTGTTTTGGGAAAAATGTTTTTGTTCTTTATAGCACGAAAAGCCATTTTTTATTTTCTTAACTATGCACATACTCTTGCAAATAAAAGATATATTGAGAAAGCATCTAAATAAAGTATATTTTAAACAGTAAAGGTAAATCTATTTCTAGAGTCTCAGTTTTCTCAATCAATTTTCTAAAATGTGTGTAGTTATGAATTTGAAATACAAAGCAAATTTAGTGTGTATTATACTAATTATATAAAAATAGAATTCCGTTTCTCAAATAAATATGTCGTCTCAGAACAGAGACAATGCAGCAAAACAGAGCTAAATTTTACTATTTTGAATTAATTAATACATATAAAATAAACTATTTCAAATTAATCTAAGTTCATATGATATTACATTGTATTTAACTTTAGAAACCACAGCAAATTTTTCCTCACTTACTTTCAAAAACTCTATCATTTGGTTGTTTAAATTGAAAGAAGTCCAATTATTTCAAAAGAATAGTTAAAATTTCAACGAAAAAAATAGTGCGCGGAGTCCCTCCGCGAGGAAGAAGTTAAACTTCACAACCAGCGACGATAATTGTAGAAGAATCGGCAGTCGTAGAAGGATAACTAGTTCTATTCAGCGACTCTTTTCCCTGCTCCGCTCGCTTCCGTGCTCTGTAATCACGGTAATATTACGCATTTTTCTTTTGGACCTCTTGAACCAGTGGAAAAGCTTGTGGTTGCCTCATCGTCTCACCCTGGAAAAAGTATTTGTATTAATAATGTATGTGAATGCGTCATAATGTAATTTAAGAAAAGAAATCCTAACAGTCAATTCATATTCACAAGAGACGTACCTTGAAATAACCTGAAATCCGTCGCTTTGTTTGTCGCTTTGTTTTCACTCACTTTTTACAATTGTTATCCACTAAATTTGAAAATAAAAAATACTACCCTATTAAATTATACGTGTATCAAAACAAACTAAAAAATATTTACAGAAAAACAATACTTTTATGACTTTTATTATTTTTATGCTAGAGAGAACCAAAACAATCTGGAAATGAATGAGAGAAAACTGGATCCTACCACGTGCTTTCCCAGCCAATAAAAATGCAGCGTTGAACGTTTAACGCAACCTTATTGGAAGTCGCATAAGAAGTATAACTTCAAAAATAAAATTAAATAAATAGAAAAAAAAAAAAATTAATGCGTGACCAGCACCGAGTCCCTGACCTTCGGGTCTACAAACTTCTTTACTCGTGGCGCTAACGACCACACCGCGTCTCACAAGTTGCTTCCACGAATATATAGATTAAAGAAATTCCTTCCGGTTAATTAACAAAATCTATTTTGGCCCATTATGTGCTCCCTAATTAGTCTATAAAACTTCCCTTTAATACGATTGTTTGGTATATAAAACTCGAATTTCTGGCCGAGTTTGAAAATTATAAGTTAATATTAAAGGGAGTTACGGAGTGAGTCGTGCGCGTAGCTCCAGAGTCGAAATTTATCCGTTTGTTAGCTAATATTCCCTCTTTCCCAAAGAAGAATAATTATTTTTATGTATACAACATTTTATTCACGTTGAAATATACAAAAATGAAATATAAAAAAAAGTTTAAGAAAATAAAAAGAAAAAAAAATTTAATGCGCGACCAGCACCGAACCCCTGACCATCGGGTCTACGGACTTCCTTACCCGTGGCGCTAGCGACCACACACGGCTCAAACGTTGCTTCCACGAATATATAGCTTAAAGAACTTCCTTCCGGTTAATTAACAAAATCTATTTTGGCCCATTATGTGCCCCCTAATTAATGTATAAATATATCCTTTGGTACGATTGTTTGGTATATAAAACTCTAATTTCTGGCAGAGTTTGAAAATTATAAGTTAATATTAAAGGGAGTTACGGAGTGAGTCGTGTGCGTAGCTCCAGAGTCGAAATTAATCCGTTTTTTAGCTAATATTCCATCTTTCCCAAAGAAGAAAAATTTATTTTATATATAGAACACTTTATTCTCGTTGAAATATCGAAAAATGAAATATAACAAAAAGTTAAATAAAATAAAGAGAAAAAAAGTTAAATGCGCGACCAGCACCGTACCCCTGACCACTGGGTCTACGAACTTCTTTAACCGTGGCGCTAACGACCACACCACGGCTCACACATTGCTTCCACGAATATATAGCTTAAAGAACTTCCTTCCGGATCATTAACAAAATCTATTTTGGCTCATTATGTGCTCCCTAATTAGTCTATAAAAATTTCCTTTAATACGATTGTACGGTATATAAAACTCTAATTTCTGGCAGAGTTTGAAAATTATAAGCTAATATTAAAAGGAGTTACGGAGTGAGTCGTGTGCGTAGCTCCAGAGTCGAAATTTATCCGTTTTTTAGCTAATATTCCCTCTTTCCCAAAGAAGAAGAATTTATTTTATATATAGAATACTTTATTGTCGTTGAAATATCGAAAAATGAAATATAAAAAAAAGTTAAATAAAATAAAAAGAAAAAAAAATTAATGCCCGACCAGTATCGTACCCCTGACCATCGGGTCTACGAACTTCGCTTCCCGTGGCGCTAACGATCACACCACGGCTCACACGTTGCTTCCACGAATATATAGCTTAAAGAACTTCCTTCCGGTTAATTAACAAAATCTATTTTGGCCCATTATGTGCTCCCTAATTAGTCTATAAAAATTCCCTTTAATACGATTGTTTGGTATATAAAACTCTAATTTCTGGCAGAGTTTGAAAATTATAAGTTAATATTAAAGGGAGTTACGGAGTGAGTCGTGTGTGTAGCTCCAGAGTCGAAATTTATCCGTTTTTTAGCTAATATTCCCTCTTTCCCAAAGAAGAATAATTATTTTTATGTATAAAACACTTTATTCACGTTGAAATATCAGAAAATGAAATATAAAAAAAGTTAAATAAAATAAAAAGAGAAAAAAATTAAAAATTAATGCGTGACCAGCAAGGAACCCTTGACCATCGGGTCTACGAACTTCTTTACCCGTGGCGCTAACGACCACACCACGGCTCACTCGTAGCTTCCACGAACATATAGCTTAAAGAACTTCCTTCCGGATCATTAACAAAATCTATTTTGGCCCATTATGTGCTCCCTAATTAGTCTATCGAAATTCCCTTTAATACGATTGTACGGTATATAAAACTCTAATTTCTGGCAGAGTTTGAAAATTTTAAGTTAATATTAAATTGAGTTACTGAGTGAGTCGTGTGCGTAGCTCCAGAGTTGAAATTTATCTGTTTTTTAGCTAATATTCCCTCTTTCCCAAAGAAGAATAGTTATTTTTATATATAGAACACTTTTTTCATGTTGAAATGTCGAAAAATAAGTTTAAAAAAAATAGTACGTGGGGTCCCTCCGCGCGGAAGACGTTAAACTTCGCAACCTCTAACGTTAATTGTAGAAGAATCAGCAGTCGTAGAAGGATCACTAGTTCTATTCAACGACTCTTTTTTCTGCTCCACTCGTTTCCGTGCTCTGCAATCACGGTAATAATGTGTATTTTTCCCTCATGGACCTCTTGAACCAGTGGAAGTGCTTGTGGTTGCCTCATCGTCTCGCCCTGAAAAATTTATTTGTATTAATAATGTATGTGAATGCG
>NC_092204.1:13115304-13179083 GCF_043381705.1 Parasteatoda tepidariorum
TCTCCAACGAAAAATATCTCTTTATCTCTAATTTAATGATATTTACCTGCAATATTTATTTATTATCTTTTCTTAGCATTATTCGTCGCTATTGTCATTTGATTGATTATTTTTGCAAATTATACGCCTAAAAATGAGGATGAGGTTCAATAATTTTTCCTATGATATTAACTTGTAACCCAACATTTCACGATAAAAATAATTAATACATTATTAAACAGTTATTCAACAATTGTTGTGTTTGTCGTAGGACATTAATGCAAGGGGCGCGATTGTTTTTGTATACCAGTGGAGCCATCTATTGCCCCAGATTTCGACTTCTGCCACACCCATTTATAGGGCGGACCCATATATTCATTCATAAATCGTAATTTTGACCTAAACCGGCGAACGATCAATCTCCAGCAATCAAGGCCAGGATAGCCTGGTTGGAAGGACACTGGGCCCATGTCTATCAAGAGTTCCTGGATTCAATCCCAGCCGGCCGAAGACTCCCGGTGTAGTAAATGGTGACTGATGCACGCTAAATCTGTCGAGTCGCTAAGTCCTCCATATTCCCGCAACAAATCAATACCTCTGGGGGTACTGATCCAGGAGTTTCCTTGTCTTCTGGATTGGTTCAAAATTACAAGCCTACGGAGTTGGCTTGTAATTTTGAAGTCGTAAACCAAAAATTGGGTCGGCCGTTCTACGACGGACATAAAATATACAATCTCCAATTCAGTACTTCAGAGGTATAATTTGTTTTAGAAACATGGAGGACTTTGTGACCCGGCAGATTCAACGTATACCAGTCACCATTTGTTACACGGGGAGTCTTCGGCTGTCTGGAATTGAACTCCCATTTTCACGAGCGTGAGTTCAGCGCCCTGGCAACCAGGCTATCCCGGTCCCATTGAACAGAAAATAATTTTTTTTTCAAAGCAAAGTTGAATTATTAAAACTATATTCACTCTCAAGAAGAAATTGAAATAATTAATTTAGAATTGTAAAACATTATAATGACTTACATTTTTGTACTATTGCTGAATGATGTCTTGAAATGATAGAAACATTTAACGAATTTTATAGTTACCAAAATTTAATCACTTCTTTCTATTTATCAATGCTGTTTTCTTGAAAATGGATATTTTATCAAAATGGCCAAATTACATTTTTCTAATAAAATATATAATTATTATTGTTTTATGCAAAGACATTTTTTTAATTTATTAATCGTAACAAAATGAATTTGGTGGATTGGAAAAACAATCAACTGCACAAAAGTTATACTTAAAGAAAAAAAATTTTGGATTACAGATAGTGTGAAAGTATGAAAAAAAGGAGGAGCAATTTTGCAGATTTCTGCTGTACAGCGAAAAAATTACGTAATTATAAAAAGTCAAATTAGGAACCAATTTTATTAAATAAATTTTTTTTTAAATTCCAATGTAAATTTCAAAATTTATTGCTGGCAACATCTAATCTCCTTCTATCTCTACTAATTTTTAGTTCACTATGTTTTAAAATTGTAATTTTTTTGATCGAGTTCATTTATGATACACTGGAAAAAAAAGGTTTCTCAAAATTGAGTGAAAATGTGTCAAAATAGCCAAGGGACAAGTAATAGTCGAATTTGAAAACCCCATGCATTTGAAATTGAAACAACTCATTTTTGGGCAAAATTCATGTGGACGGAGAAATGTATGAGAGTTATTCGTTTTGGGCCCGCAGGATTTTAACCAAAGGTCAGCGGGCCTGTAGTAAGATGCTTAAGACACCACAACCCCAGGCGAGGGAGGAAGCTTAATAAGGTCCACTCCAATGACACATCATGAAATACCAATTTTTAAATTCAATGGCACGTAATATTGAAATTTGGAAAATAGGGTTCCAATAGCTTAGTCAGGAAATCTGTGATTTTAATAATACTTTTTGCTTATTTTGAAAGCTTTTTGCTCCATTCGAATTTCTTCAAAACTTTTAAGCGAAATGAAAAAAAAAATTACGCAGAATTAATTTTTCAAAAGATAATTCCGGAAAAGAATTATTTTTTATTTATTTATTATTTTATACAATAAATATTTATATTACTTACATTTTTCTCCAAAATTAGTACACTGGAATACGCGGGTATTTCAAATCAGATTATTTGTTTCAGAGCTATTTTGACACATTTTTGCTCAATTTTGCGAAACTCTTCATCACAGAGCAATTTGTTGACCTTTAAAATGTAATGCTAAGTGCCTACCTATAATATATAAATAAAGTACCTATATGTAAATAAAGTACCTACACATCTTCATAATTGTCATTGTATCTATGGCCAAATTATGATTGACCAAAATATATCACCCATTTCGGAAGCATAAATTTTTTTACGTACATTTTAATTTTAGTGCACATTGCCGCGTTAATTTAAATGGGGATAAAATTTAAAAACGTTCGCAAACATGAATAAAGAAATCAGTTGAACATGAAGAGCTTACTAATACAGATGAAGTGATATTATAATAAAATAAACCATTTTTTAAAATTTTTATCAACCATTTTTCTTAAAATTTTTTATTGAAATATTAGGAATGGTTCATAAAAAATATGTCAAAAGAGAATAATAACGATGAATTTTTTCTTAATTGAAACAAATCTGGCCTTATTTTATCTTAACATAGATATTTCGTAACTAAAGTGCCATGCCGAGTTTCGTAAAACATCACGTAATGTATAAAGTCAGAAAATTGATCAAATTATCTTGTTTTGTGAAATATATATTTCTTCTTTATTACATGAAAAGTCATTTTTTAATTTTTTGAACTATGCGCTAAGAAAATAGGCTTGTAAATAAAAGATATATTTTGAAAGCAGCTAAATAAAGTAAATATATTTTAAACCATAAAGTTAAATCTATTTATAGACTCTCAGTTTTCTAAATTAATTATCTAAAATGCGTGTAGTTATGAATTTGAATTACAAAACAAATATATTGTGTATGATACTAAATAAATAAAAATAGAATTCCGTTTCTCAAATAAATATGTCGCCTGAAAACAGAGACAATGCAGCAAAACAGAGCTAAATGTTACTATTTTGAATCAATTAATACATATCAAAGTAAATTATTTTAAATTATTCTATTTTTATATGGTATTACATTGTATTTAACTAAACCACAACGAATTTTTTTTCTCTCTTAATTTCAAAGCTCTATCATTTGGTTGTCTAAATTGAAAGGTGTTCTATTATTTCAAAAGAATAGTTAAAAATTCAAGGAAAAAAAAGTGAATTCTTTGCTTAGTAAATACAGATAAAATGCATTAATTTCGGTTGCCTAAATTATGTTAATTGAATTTATCTATGCTTCATTATAAAGAGATTCACTCAAATGTTATCCCAAAGGAAAATTGTATAGCATCATATTCGATTATGCTTGATAGTATTATATTAGATTGTAATATGTTATGCAGATATATATTTATTTTGTGCTATATTATTGAGTAGGAATTACTACGAGATTGTAAATATGTAAATTATTTTACGTAAATGTATATATGTTACAGTCAGTGAAATTAATCGGATAATATTATTGATCACCAAATAGAGCCGGGATAGCCTGGTTGGTAAAGCACTTGGTCCATGTCCAAGAGGTCGTGGGTTCGATCCCAGGCGGCCGAAGACTCCCCGTGTAGTAAATGGTTACTGATGCACGCTAAATTTGTCGAGTCTGAAATTCCTCCATGTTCTAATAACAAATCATTCGTCTGGGAGTACTGATCCAGGAGTTTCCTTGTCTTCTGGATTTGTTCAAAATTACAAGGTTGCGGAGTTGAACATTAGTAGTCGTGAACGCAAAATTGGGTCGACTGTTCAACGACGGTTATAAATATAAATTATAAATGATCACCGGTTGTCTCCTTGTCATCAGGCTAACCGTGGGAGGTTCTCGTGGTCTTCCTCTCCATGTAACGTTAGTTCCATGAAAAAAGTCCTTCACGAAGGCAAATTTCACCTAATTCTTGATCCAGGAGTTCCTTTGTCTTCAGGATTGAGTTCAACATTACAAGGCTGCGGAGTTGAACATTAGTAGTAGTAAACCATGAATTGGGTCGGCTACTCAACGACGGTTATAAAATAAAATAAAATGATCACCGGTTTTGATTAATCATTACCGGTTATTATTAATTATCACTAATTATTATCAATAATAGTCAGATTTTTAACTTTAACAGTAACTTATATGCTGACAACCCGAAACCGAAGTTATTCTTGTTTTTTATTTCTTCGTTTGTTCGCTGAGCGCTGCCATTAAACTTGATGTTAGGTTGTTCGTAATCTGGAGGTGTTATCCTTGATTATTTCAATTCATAATAAACAGAATTTTTTTTACTAATTTTTTTTAAATTTGATATTTACTTACATCCTGCCTGTTACTTTATTATAATGTATTGTGCTAAGCTTTTTACTATTGTTAGAGGTATAGAAAGCAATATAGAAATTTTACTTTGCAACGAAAAAAAGAAAATCTGAGTAAAATGTAAATTTTTTTTAAAAATTTTCTGAACTGTTTTTATGCCTATTTGGGAAAAGTAGGTTAAACTATGACTCATGTATTTCATTAGTAACATTTAAGAACTGTTTCTATGGTTAGTTTAGAAATTACTCAGTTGTAAAATATACTAAAAAATACGATTAATATGCTAATAATGCAGATAATTTAAGTAATGGAATCAGACACAAAAACGTATTTTCTCCGTATGAATATATATTGTTTTAAATTAATTTGGACTCATGACCCATAAAATATGGTATGGAGGTAGGTAAATATGGTAGGAGGTATGCAATCTGGAAAATATGGTTTCAATAGTTTAGGCGAGAAGGCAGTCGAAATTTTGGACCTTAAATGTTAATTTCACTTTTTTAATATGATCACTTTTTCGTGCTAGGTATCGAGTGATTAGCCATGTTATTTGAATATAATAATTTGAATATATTTGAATATAATTTGAATATATTTGAATATAATTTGAATATAGTGAAAGAAGCTAACAGGAAAGGCACTTTTATTTATTTTTTTTAAAAAAAACAATGTTTTACTAGTTTACCTTTCATCTGGAAAAATATGTTCAGAATGAGAATTCAATTCTTTTATTGTAATTGATTGTAATTTTCGACAAATTTTTTTCAAAAAAACCAGACACAGTTATCTAGATCACGACGTGTAATCGAACAATAGAATGTGTTAAATATTTATGGTATTTAAGCCTTATTAGATGTTTAAGAAGAGCTAGTTTAAATGCTGTATTTATGCTTGTATAATATTGGTTTTCTAACCAAAAAGAGCTTCTTTTCTGAAAACAAAAGCTAAACAAAGTCTTGTAGATAAATCTAGTCATTTTTATGTTTTTTGGGTATTAAAACGAAATAAAATGGTTATTCATCAATTTTTAAATTTAATTTTTCTTCTATTAATGAATAATTTTTTTAACATTCCGTAGTAAGCTTTTACATTCTTTTTTTCGATTATTTTTTTTAAAAAAAATAAATACTTAATAAAAAAAAACTTTCAATACAATTTAGTTTTTAACAATTTATCCAATTATTATAAAAGCAAAATAAGAATAAAAAAATTCTTTCGACAAAAACAGATTGATAAAAGCTTTTTTGTAGGACCAAACCATTTTGCTTAGAAGATACAAACGATGTTTATAAGCGTTTAGTGAATCCATAATTTCATCAAATTGCTTTTTCTAGATCTTTCCTTAGGCTGTATAATAAATATGCTTACGGTATATTAAATTCCCAGCTGTTTGGAAAAATATTCAAATAAGAAAAATATCATTTTTTGCTCCATTTTACGGAATTTCATTCCATTCGGAAATTAAAAGGAAGTCATGAAGCTATCAAATCCGGAAGGAGAAGTAGAGTTCCAAAAAAAAAAAATGTTTTTGAAAAACCACTGTCACTCAAATACGCCAAGTTGGCGAAATTTCCTTCGGCTATAGCCTTCACGGCTGAAGTTCAATAAAGATACTTTTCCAGGACTTTTTTTTCTTATTTAGAGATTTCTTTAAGTAAGTAAATCGGAGAGCTATAAGAATATCTGATTTTTATATGTGTGGAAGCGAAAAATTGAAAAAAAAAACTGCAAAAAAGAAAAATAAATTCAAAAGCAAATTCTTTTCATACAACCTGCTGCACTTTGACTTATCATTTTTCCAGGTCAATTGCTTCAGGGTTTGTGCCATAAAAATCTTCATATCTTGAACTCAAGTGTTAAGTTTTGCAATAAAAAAAAACTGAAAGCTTTGTTACTTTATAAATATTTCTCATTTCATTTTCCCAACTATTTTATATTTATATTACTCTAAAAATGTCTCATAAAATAATGAATAATGGTTTTTAAATATTAAAAACACTTTAAACGTGTGGTTTACGCTAAAATGAATTTCATCAGATTGCCATCCAAAAAAATAAAACATTAAATGGCATACTCGCGAATATATCTTTAAAATATGTACCTGTTTCGTCAATGATTTACTGAAAATCTTTTTTAAAAAACTCATAAAAACTTGAAAAATAACGTTTATTTATGTACATAAAAAGCTTTTTTTTAACGATTATAGTATAAAACATAAACGGACCATAACGCGCTCAATCACGAAGAATTTGAAGTATGGTAAGAGAGTATCAAATTTTATGTAGAACAGCCGATGTGGATTTTATTTTCAATCACTCGTCGATTCGTCTGTAATAGTCAAGTTTAAGAACTCGTAAAAACTACAAGATATTGAGAGTATAGCGCACTTAAAACTGTCGCCTGTGTATACAAATTTCTTCACTTCGATTGTTTTAAAAGTTACAATAAAATTTTTTAGAACATTAGATTGTGGATTTAAAAGCTGGCACTATTCACACGCTTAATTATTTTTTTAATCCACAATTTAGCTATTATCATTTCTTATTTATTTTTTACCTGTAAATCCCTATTCACTTATCTAATCAACTCATACAATTGTTAAAAGTTTTTTTTGTCTGTTTGTTTCTTGAACTAGTGCATCAAAATTAAAAATTATTTAATTAAAAGCTTCTAAAAGTTTTTGTTTTTTAAAATCTCATTCACACAGACTTAGTTCCACAGGAAACGGGATCAGTTCCCGATTTTATTGGTATAGAATGCCTAACCATAATGCTTAATTACCATTGTTAATCGATTACATTGTTAATTCCATTGGGATAAAACTAATACTTTATTTTTTTCTCGAATACTCGATTAATACTCGAATACTTGTAACTCGATTACATTGTTTCATTGTTGGTTTTATATTAAATTGCGATATAACTAATTATTAAACGTTTTACTCGATCACCATTGTTACATTACTAATTTTCTATTAGGAATAAAACTAATACTTTATTATCTTACTTGATTTTCCCTTTTGACTTGATTGCATTGTTACATTGTTAGTTTCCTATTTAACTGGGTTGAAACTTGATATTAAAAATTTTACTGGATCACCACTGTCGCATGTTAGTTTCCTATTTTATGGGAATAATATTTACGCTATATTATTTCACTCCATTTACCATTGTTACTCGATTTCATTATTAGTTTCCTATTCTATTAGAATAAAACTAATACCTAATCATATAGCTCGATCACCATTGCAAATTCTTTTAAAAAAAATTTTTATAAATTATTTATTAATCGTTCGTTATTAAATCTCATTTTTAAACATTTTTTCCTTAACAGATTACTTATCAATATACATGGTCTGAAAATTTTTTTACATAAAATTTATTATCCATTTAAATTTAAATTATTAAAAAGTACCGATAACTTATTTAACGTTTAAAATTTGCAAGCCAATTTGTAATAACATAATAACTTTGTGATAAACTGACCCATACTGATCTGAGCTTTTCGAAAGAAAAAAAAGAGACAGGAATGCTGATAGAGCTTGACTTACAGCCCTATCACTTATCTATAGATTGTCAATGAGAGTGCCGTGAGAGAATACAGAACCTGACATCATTGATTTATTGATTGTAGATCAATTCTCTTCTCTTATGAGATGTAGGTCAATCACTCTAACTTTTTTCTAATCGATATTTTTGCTCGCGATAACTGAGATGAACGTTTACTTACGTAACGCAGTTCACTGCAAAAACATTACAACATTGATGCTTCTTTAAAAAAAATTAAGACCACTTTAAAGCACGTATAAAAAGAAATTTTAATATTTGTAAATTATTGAATTGAGTTTTTGTGTTTGTGTTTTCTTTGCTATTCAGTTTCTGAAATTGTATATGTTATAAAATTCGGCATTCTTTGGAATGCCTAGGCATTGTATATAATGCCTAAAACAAGCCAGCAATGTATGAAACGATTTATATTTCACGCATTTCCTAGGCATTCTATAGAATGCCTAGAAAAGCGGCAAAGTATAAAATGCATCTCCGATTTCAATTCAATTCTGTGATTCAAAATGTCATTCCAGCCTGCCATGTTACAACAAGTAGGTTAATTTCTTAATTTTTGTATGAAACTTTTGTTTCCTTTAATAAGAGAGGCATAAATTATGTTTCGTACAGTATGTTTTACGCATTTTGAATAAAATTTTTTAATGACACTTCATTACTTTTTCAAAATAAAATTTTTATTTTTGAGAAATGTACATCATTTACACAATAATCTCATCATGACGTTTTTTTGCAGATATTGCCTAAATAGTACTTCGCATTCTATAGAATGCCTAGGTATTATATACAAGGGCTAGGGAAAGTGTGTAATACTTCTCATATTTCATACCTTGCCTAAAACATCCGGTATTATGTACAAAACCTAGGCATTATATAGAATGCCGTCGTTTCATACTTTGTCGGTAACATATAGGTCATAATACTTTGCCTCAATTTCACTTAATCTTTGTTCTGTAATAAAAAAAAAGCTAACATCATGAATAAACTTTGATTTAATGATCGGATTTCCTTAAATAATTACTCAATCTCAACAGTTCTAGGGCCTACCTTTAAATACACTAATTAATTAATGCTTACAATATTTTAAGTTTCAAAAACAGACACAAATGCGTTTTGGAATATAAAAAAAAGACTTTTTTTCCCAACGAATTTGAATTCGTACAGTCAAAATATGAAAAGATGCAGCGAAATACGCAAAAATTGAATTAATATTAAAAAGACTTTTGCCCGTTCCTTTAACTAGATTATTAGGACCATATGTTGCAGATTAGAGCTACCCCCCTTAATTTTGATGGTCAGAATTTCAAATATGCAAAAAAACAGGCTTATTCGGAGAAAGTATATGATTTTTTTCTTTTTCCTTAACGTAATAAATGCTTCATATTAATTAATTAGCATTGACTTTCCCCTTTTAAAAAATTAACATTGGTATCTAGTTCGTGAAAATTCAATCCTTAGAACCAAAGTTACTCGGTGATATTTTTTACTGCCAAGCGAAATGAACAATTATTAGGTATTGTACACTACTACGTCTTTGTATAAAATGATATATCACTGGTTCAAAGTTAAAACGACATTTCTGCACTCACTTCTCATTCAAATAACATGAAAAGTGAGTGCAGAAGTGCCGTTTTAACCTTGAACCAGCGATATGGTTTTTGGAATCGGGAGTTGCAAACTAGCAGCTCTTATTGCTGAGGCCGGGAGTTGCTTTTGCAAGCCCCTGTTCAAGGCCAGAGAGGCTTTTAGCTGTTAAGCCTAAAACCAGGAAATTACTGGAATATGAACGTGTTCTTTAATAATGTATAAAATGAGTAAAGTAAATAAACTACTTATACTGTGTATATTTTTTACTTACATATTTTATTTCCTTTAGTTTTATTTTTACATAATTTTTGCTATCTTGAGTTCAGTTAAACATTTTCTACGCTTCTACATTGTATCGGTGAAAACAGAAAATTTCGACATCTACAAGATCAAGATATCTACAAGACCAATTGAAAACTGAAACATTCAGAAACATTTATTTTCCCTCTGTTTATATAATTCAAAAACCACGCGAATGTGAGTCATATGGCTCTCAACTTCAGAAGAAGAATAAATCTACAAATATCTCAAATCCTATGACCATACAAAGTCAGCTTGTGCCAAAAACTACAGTTTTTTAAAACGTTCCAAATTACTGACACAAATACATGGCGGCCTAGAGTAAACCAAAAATCTCTCTGGCATGTCAGCGTGTCGGTCGGGAAATGAGGGCATTACCCGCTGGCACATATATGTGATAGTCTGCTAAAGGGTTAAACTAAATAAAATATATGAGCGTCACAGAGAAAAAAACGATGCATTATTTTTTCCACCATATTTTTTTTCGGAAAAATACTACTGAGTTTACGATAAAAGAAGACAGATTTTCATTATTCAGTAAATCAATTATTAAATAGTATTATTAAATCAATTATTTATGAAATTCAAAAATTTCCAATTAGTAAAAAACATAAGTGATAATATCAAGCAATGACTTTTCATCTTAAGAACGCCAATTTTGAGAATTTTGATGTTTGAATTTTAAAAACTGCAAGTCTTTATATGTCGATATACAACTCTTTTGTAAGTTTATTCAAATAAATAAATAAATGAAACTTTTCCGAAAAATGAAACTTTTCGATCCGTATCAAAATACACCATTAACTATAAATGCAAATTTACTTTATAACTTGATTAAATTAAAAAAAAGGAAAAGAATCATAGAGTAGAAAAAGGAGTTAAAGCAAAGCATTAATAAGCATGGAAACAGCACAAGTTTATTTTTAAATCCGGTATAAATAATCTTGTTATGTGTCAAGAAAACAAATTAAGACAAAAACTCAAGACGGAAAAACTTTCTTCTTAATCCTCAAAGAAATATCTGCAAAAATATAGTACTTTGGGAAAAAGTCTAATTTGAATAATCGATATGCTTCCTACTGCGTCATCGAAATCAAATCTAAACTTTCATTTTGAATAGAAAAGGTTTGAGATTTTGAAATGTGATTCTAAAGTACTTTAATATTTTCAAAATAAAATTTTGAAGCTAAAATAAGATATTCTAAGAGCAGATGGTATATATAGTTTCCTCATTTATATGTGCGAACTCTTCTAACCTTTTTTAAGTCAAGCTACATAATATTTTTTTTCAAATTAAAATTTTTCTTTTTAATTATTAAGGTTTACATTTTACTGTTTATCTAATTATTATCACGCTAAATCAATTTTATCACCTTGCAAACTGATAAAGTTTCCAAGAATGAAGCAGTTACAAGATTTAGTGAATATTGTCAAGTCATAGACCAGAAAAAGCGGCAGTAGCACATTTCAGACAATAGTCTTGCCATGACTGTTTAGAAGAACATGTATTCAAAAATAGTATTATTCTCACAAGCAATTAGACGGCTGGAAGCAAGTCAAAATGTCACCACTGTGGCCGTAGGGAGTGATAAAAAGTGTTTTATATCGACTAACAAAGACCACTGAAGAAGGAAATGCTATGCGATGGCATGCCGGTGGTCGTTGTAGAAACACCACACCTCAAGAGGAACGATATGTATCCTCAGTAGCGAAAAGGAACACAAATGTTACTCCGAGGCAGATGGCTGCAGATCTTGCAACCACTATACATGTTTCTGCATGAGCCAACTCATGGTGACAAAATCAAGTTGATTTGCATGTACGGAAACCTATTCGATGCATCCCGTTAACCATGCCATAGTCGAGAAAGATTACTTTGGTGTAAGGAACGCATTGTTAGGAATTGACCAGCAGTTGTTACAAGAGTGATGTTCTCCGACGAATCCTGATTCACTATGACAAATGATTCTGTCTACCAATTAGTGTGGAAAGGGATGGTAACGCGCTGTGCACAACAATAGGTTCATGATAGTATTCGGTAGGACCCAGGCCGATATGTGGAGTCATCATGCATAATGCCTTAATACCACTTGCATGTCACACCGCAGTGATATTGCAGAGAGATTATTCTTCATGGACGACAATGCTCTGCTTCACAGGATCGCCGAGGTTTCAGACAAACTAGAAATTGACCTTAATTGTCAAACTGGAAATTGACAATAAAGATATTGACCGTATGCAATAACATGCGTACTCTGCGGACTTAAATTCTATACAGAATGCTAAGGATGCCATGTTTCGCATGGTTGCATGGTTTGGATGCCTTTTCCAAACCATGCAACGGGAGTAGTGATGGTTCAGGGGATAGAGCTTTCGCCTTCCAATGAGGTAAACCGGGTACCAATCCCAGTGATGGCTGGTCGATGCGAATTCCGCATCCGACTTGCACCGACCACAATGCTGACATAAAATATTCTCAGTAGTAGACAGATCATGGGTTAGAGTCCTTTTGCGGTCAGACTAACCATGGGAGGCTTTCGTGATTATCCTCTCCATGCAACGCAAATGCGGGTTAGTTCCATCAAAAAGTCCTCCGTAAAGACCAATTGCTCCCAATACTTGATCCAGGAGTTCCCTAGTCTTCTGGATTGGGTTCAAAATTACAAGGATACGGCGTTGAACATTAGTAGTCAAAAACCCACAAATTTGGTCGGTTGTTAAACGACGGTTATAAAAAAATTTAAAAACCATGCAAGGGCTGAAAACTGCCTAGAGAGAGGAGTGGGATAATATTCTTTAAGGACTCTTAGATAGTTTATCGGACAGCATAAACAACCGATGCGAAATGAACAATGAAGTAATTGCACATCTAACTGAGGTACTCATTTCCATTTCCTTCTGGTCAGAAGATCCATACTTCATGGCTGTTTGGTCAATGAGCATCCTTTATATTTTTAATTTTAGAATTTTTCCATAAGTCGATAGCTGAACTATTTTGGATATTAATAGATGCACATTGTCTCTACTAAACATGCACTTGGTTCCTTTTCATCATTCTGCGTCGATTATTAATTATTCCAAAAAATATAACTGTTCTTTAGCAATTGTCGAGCAGTGTAATTATTTTTTAAAGTCATTAATTTTGACTGTTAGAAACTATGTTTAGGTGACATTAATTTTAAATTACAAGTGAAAGGACACGAATTAAACTTAAAAGAAATTTTGAAAAAATGCTTCTTTTCATCACTTCGTCCACAATCTGAATCAGAGAATGCACCTTATATCTTAAATATTAAGTTTATACCGCATTCCTTTAGGGTATTCTGCTTATGTCGGTTTTACATTAGATTAATGATATCTCTCTTTGCGGATTCCAAGATGGGCTATTCTATGAGAATGTTACAAACTTCAGTCAGAATTAATGATTCTAATCTTATATTCTAAGCAGCTGCATAATACAATAACTATACATTTGCCATAAACTTTTTCACATTGTGTTGTTAAAATACAAAATTAAACATTATACCCCGGAAAACATTATTATTTTAACAAGTTGCTGGGATACAAAACCCTAGCTTTATTTGTAACTTTATGAAAGAAAGTAAGATAAGTTACATTTATTTTTAATTAAAATGTAACTTAATGTAATAGAAAGCTGTAACTAAGAAATTCGTTATTAATATCGATGGATTTTTCTCCGAGGCAACCGTTAAATTGGTGCATTCATGTTTTTTTTAAAAATATAAACGTTAAAATAAGTCATTATATACTCTTAAATAGTTGCATCAGTTATTTAAGGAATTGTTTATATTTAGAGAACTGATAAAAAGAAAAAGAAATGTTACTGATGAAAAGAAGGTATAAAAGAAATAGTAAACTTTTACGATTTATACTTATTTAGAAAATCATGCCAAAGTTGAAATAAAAATTCTTTTAGTTTTAAATTTAATAGATTTTATTAAATGGAAAAAAATAAAGAAATAATCCTTGCTTTCATTAACACAATTTTGCCATAGCTTTTGTCCTAACGACTCTTACAACAATTGAACTCGAAAACAATTTAAATTTTTCTTGTTCTAAGTGTGCCAAGTTTAGAAAATTATTTTGAATTCTAAGATGATGTTAAGATAAANATATATGTATACATATACACATATATAGATATAAAAATATGAGGTTAATTATATTTCAGTGCTGACATCTGTAAAATATACACTTTAATAGTATCAATTGGAAAAATTAAGCAGCGAAACCCATAATAGGAATAGCAGTTAATAAAAACTATGTTAAAAATATTTAAATTTTAAAATCATTCGTAAAAAGAATTCAAAACGATAATATTTGAGAGCTTAACTTACATACATAAATTAGGAATAAACCCCTTTATTGGTTTTTCTATTCATTGGTTCTTCAGGGTGATTATAACAGGGTGATTCTTCAGGGTGAGTGTTAGTCAGAGCATGCATGCATGTATTGAAAGCTGTTCATAGATTTTATCTTTCATTCACACATTCTTTGTATTCTTATAACTATTACCTACATTTATGGGGAATGACTGTTCATAGACCTGAGCCCCACTTCATATTTACTGAAAAAAATTGCTTATTACCCTGGGCAATTAAAATTAAAAATTAAAGTATTGCAATAAATGCTACGATCTATTTAGTAGTTTACTTAATAAATTAATTGATCCAATACAAAAGGTCATACATCCAACCTATTAAGTTCAGTTTGCCCTAGGAATGGCTCTTCATAATTAGTTTTTTAAATTTCTTATGAAATACTTAAAGGGTTATTTTGTAACTTTAAAGGCGTTCAGTTCATGCGATTTTTCATACTTAGTAGTGAGATTTAAAGCTTTCAGACACTTGGAAGACCTACAATAAATTACGAAAGAAAATAAGTATTTTTGAACACCCTATGCCAGAAAATCAAGTAAAACATGTTTAACTGTTATCGATTACTTAAGTTGTTGTTTTTAATAACTACATAAGGTTTTGTAAACATAGTGTAAATACTTATGGAGATATGGACATTTTTATAAAAAAAATTACTTTTTTTTACTTTAAGTTTTTTTTGCTATAACTTCATACATGTTCAATGGAATTAAGCAAAATTTTTGGAGAAATTTAATACTAGTTACAAATTTGTTTATTTAATATTTTAAGAAAATTTCTTAAAAACTGCTTAAGATATGAGTAGTTAAGCTAGTTCTTTTATACTGCGCATGTGCGGAAAAAAATTTTAAAAGTTTTTTTCATAGTTTTGTAGGGAATCGTATTTGGAAACTAAAGATGATTAAATATTTTAAAAATTTAAAAAGTTTCCAGCAGTTTTCTAAGTAGTTTTTGTACTTTTAAAAGAAAGTTAAAAAAGGTAAGGGGTTATCCACAAATTTCATTTTGTACTATGAAACAAGATTTATTAAAAAGGAGGTTGGAAGTGTTGGGAAAAAGAAGCATGCTTTCTTTTGCATGTTTTTTTTCCGTGCGTCAAAGTTTAGTTTCCTGAAGATTATAGTAAGGTGTTATCATTTGTTAGTAAATTTTGTCTTATACAAAATAAAATTTATGGAAATAAACCCCTGATTGTTTTGAGTTTCCTTTTGAAAAGTACAAAAACTACTTGAAAAATTGTTTAAAACTTTTTAAATTATTAAGATATTTTTTAAGATATTTTTAAGATATTTTAAATTTTTTTTTATTAATTGCCAAAGAACGATTCACAACAAAATTTTGAAAATAAACTTTTGAAAATGTTTTCAATGCATGATTCCAGCTTCATATTGTATTGTGAAAGTAACTTTACTGACTCTTATGTGTACCTTATCTAATTGTAATGAAAAAGTTTAGCGTTATTGCATAGCAAAAATAGTTGTGTCCACTGTTTACCAAAAAGGAAAAAAAATTAAGATTGTGAAACACTAGATTCAAACGCTAGATTGCCACTAGATCCAAGTGAAACACTAGATTCATGATTTGCGTATGACGCTTCACTACACCACCAGTTTAGTGAAAAGTAGATAAGAAATGTGTATATATATATATATANTATAGTTCTTAGTGGTTTAAATTTTTAAAAATGAAGGAATGCATAAAGGCATAGGTCAATAAAATATTTATTTCCCATAAATATAAACATGCTCAATTATTTTAATTAACAATGATATACATGTATTCACTAGGTGCTTTTGATATAAAATGTAACAAAACAGCAATTATCTTCATTATAAAAACTCAAAAATAATTACATTTTCGTTAAGAAAATGTGCAACTAATGAAGTTATCTCCACCGATTTATGAAAAACAATTAAAAAAAAGGGAAAATAGTAAAGACTATTATTAATATGTAATAAGATTTCCCCCCCCCCCTCCTTTTATAACAGGTTTAGGTATTGTCTGATAAAATCAAATTTCTTCAGTTTTAATAAATCAGAAAATCTTTATTTCTAATAAGTGCATAGTAAAATCAATTAGAATAAATTGTCGAGAAAGAAAAGGTCATTACGCAAAATCCAAACTTCATTAAATTAACATAACTAAATGGGATGAAGATAATAGAAGCATTGAGTTTTTTTTATGAATGAGTTTAAAGTTCCTTCTTCTCAACTTAATGAAATTAGTTCAAGTAATAAGAAGTCTCAAGGTTTTGCATGGATGGATTATTTCTACAAATTACCACTAAACAAAATTTGAATGAGAAAGTCTATAATAAAAAAAGGAATCTACTCACAGTTTGATGATTAAATAAACGTAATTAGTTTTTATCGTGCGGTTAATTTCCGTACGGCAATTATTGTAAATAATTCCCAGATTAGAAGAAGATTTAAAATGGAATTTTATTATTATTGTATCAGTCCGAAAGTGATTTAAAAAAGATTGAGTAAATAATTTTTAATGAAAACTCGTAAACAGATTCGAGTTTTTTATTTTTTTACTTGGCGAGGGAATGCAAAAAGATTTAATACATACAAATTTCAGACTTCAAAAACCTTTCTATTTTGATTTTATTTTAGTGTTGAAAAAAAAAATGGTAAAATTGAAATTAGTTTTTGACGTGATTCGAATTAAATCACATTTGGGAGCATTTTCATATAACTGAGAACTCTGCAAGTTTCTTTCAAATGGCTTTACAATATTTTGCAGAATTAGAAAATGCAGAAAGTTTGCATAACTCTTTTAGTTAAAACCCATATAACTTGGAAAGATGCACGTTTTTATTATGATTTGGCAGGAAATGTCGACTCTTTGTTTGCTGTTCACCTATATGTACTGGTGTACTCACTATTGTTCTTGCTTCATTTGATGTTCCATTTTTTTATTTTATTTATTTATTTATTTTTATTAACTAATGTGATACACATTATTGTCATCTGCATAACGCAATTGTGCTTTGTATTTGTGGCGTAGTTATGAATTTTGTAATTGTTTGCTTATGTGCTGTGTATTGTGCGAGCTAGACTGTTGGCCAGACATGGACTATACGGGTAAGGATTTTGCAAACCTAGGTACGTGTCCACGTCTGGAAGAAAAGAAAAAAAAAAGTCCGAGGATTGCTTTGTTGGTTGCTAGGTGGTGTTTGTCTCCTTACTGTTGCCCCGCTTTTGAACACGCCTGCATTCGGTTTGCTGCTGCCTACTTGTGAGTCACGGTTTGGGACTGAACAGCTCACAAGTCTCCTCTGGCTTTCTGCGTGATTGTATTGCTCGATGTCTGACGTGACTCGTGTCCTTGTACCTGAGAGCCCACATTGCTGAATGCTCGTTCTGGGAAGGGCTGCTTCATGTGACGAGACCTTTTTTTTCTGACGTATGGTCCAACGTGGGTCTAATTATTTATGATTTGACAGAAGCTACTAAGAAAAGGGTGAATCACCGAAATTGCTCTACCGGTTCCATTAAAGAATATTTTTTTGAAGTCATTCCAGGATTCACCTCTTTCTTTCGAAGGATTAGTGCTAATACTTAATCTACCAAATCACAGAAAGATGCATTTAAATTGATATTTTTAAATTAAAATATTTTCCCAGTGAAAGGGAATTTAAGTTATAAGCGAGCCTCATGAGTTTGAAGCCAAATGATGAAATGCAAAGGACACGAAGGGTGTTCAAAAATCTAATAAGTAACATTGAAAAGCCTGAGAAAGGAAAGATTCTGCAGTACCGAGTGATGTAGAGAATAGGCAAAAACTAAAATTAAAACGAAGATACGACTTACCTTGAACTAGATTAAGTAGCTCACTCAGCTAAGTAGGTCACTCAGATCATTATGAAGTTGTTAGGAACAGAAAATAGGGATGCACCAAGCTGAAATTTTTGTTACTTTTTAGTAAATAATAGCTACATTCTCCTCTTTATTTACGCTGTACGCTTCTCCCTTCTTTAAAATGGAATGGTGTTGATTTTTGGAGAGAAGGTATTAGTTAGGCTAAGTAGGCGACTCATCATCATCATCATAGTTGGCCAGACATCCCAATGTGAGCCAATGCCTTCCTCTGAAGATTTCTCCATGAAGACAACTATCTCCATGTAGGTAACTATCCGTTTTTTTTTCTACGCTAAACCAAATGAGGCAAAGTTGGAGGTGATATGACTAATAGTTTAAAAGTTAATATGGTTTTATGTCAAAGAAGTACCATATTTGACTTGAAGCTATTTACATACGAAAAATTGATGTCTAGAAAAGTGAAATTATTTTTCATTGTATATTTTTAGCACTGAAAGGAATAAAGTCAAATACAACTCAATTTGACTAATAGTTAAGAAGTTACAATAGCATTTAAGATTTAACATTACAATGTTCTTCCTTTGAAGAATTTCTTTTAAAAACCTTTTGACGCCAACTATCTGTTTTTTTTATTGAAAACAATGTTTGCTTTGACTTGAACAATGATTTTGTTTAAATCTAAAATAATTTCTGCAACAAATTTTAAAAGAAACATTTAGGTAAAAAAAATATCAATATTTCTGCTTAAAAAGTAATGACGCTAAAAACATTTCATTTTGTTCAATACAAGAATTTTTTTTATATGCACCTTCAGAAAAGCAGACATATCAAATGCCCCTTCTTAGATAAAAGAAAGAAGAGATTCTTGACATACTATCCAATGTTACACCCCTTTCAAAAATAAAACAACAAAAAAAGCAGAACAGTTTTTTGTAATATAAGAGAATTGTGAACTCAAGGGGAGAATATAGAGAAAAAGAAAATACTTCTGTCATTCAAAATTGAAGCTAGAGCGATCTTTAGACCAAGATTTTTGTCTCTTCACCATGAATTGTAGATCGTGGTATCTCTTTATTTAAGTAGTTCTGACATTTTACCATCAGTCAAAATTTATTTGATGCTTAAATATCATTCGTGATTTCAATAATATTGGGTCAAGTTACAGATGAAGGGAGTGAATAAAGAAGACGAAATAGAAATATATTAGATAATAAAGCTTATAATCGCAGCAGTAATTTTTTATGTTATCAATGGAATTATATTTAAAAATGCTACTTTGGAATAAATGTATTTTTAATGTTAGAAATATACATGTTCACAGTTATAAAAGCATTGATAACTTGATAGTTTATTTGTTCAAGGGAACCATATACGCATAAAAGCACACCAAGTGATTTAAAATAGGAATGCGTGAAGAAAATTATAAGAGAAAATTTTACATAGTTGCCACGGGCAACTATAAATGCTGACTAATAAAATTCAAAATTTTATTAAAAGAAACTAAAATTAGCAACCTTATATCGCATTTTTTTCCCTTCAGGTTATTGTTGAAAGAGGTTTGCTTGCTTGATCATGTAATTTGGTGAAGTTCCTGCCCGTGACAGAGGGCACCGTAATTCTTCATATGAAAATAAGCCCTGGGGCAACGGTGACTAATAGCATACAAAAGTAGAAATTTCCACATGATGGCTGAGGACATTTTTAAATTTGGCGGTGGTTTGGAGTGTGATCTCTGGCTCTATGGCTTGTCGGCGAGTACAGATTTAAGCAAGTTGATACGTTCTTGATCTTTCAGTATTTGTTGCATTCCTTTGAAGATCAGTAGGAACTTGGTAGCTGAATTAGAGGGTTTCTTGGGATGGGCTAGGATTTTTGTTTCTCTTTTGGATCTTGCACTGCAGCCTGAAAAACAGGCCGGGTTCTCACTAAGACAGTTGATACATTTAGCCGGCTCAGTTGATGCATTTAGCTCGCATATCGGTTTCGCACATAAGTACGTAAAATGTGCGTCGGTAGATATCATGCAAGCTGGCTTGGCTTTGCAGGACTTTTGCTTGTGGCCAAACTTGTGCCATGAAATATTTCCATCCGAACATTGAAAGTGGATGTTTTTATTTTACATATGAATAATTTGAAATGTAATTCATAGTTGCAGTTACAGTTGAATAATTAAAGATATAAGAAATAAATAAAAATTGAATTGGGTTTCAACCACTTTTTACATTTATAGTCGCCTGTGTCATTCCTCTATTATCTACAGTTCGTTTATTGTAAGAAGACGATTGAAGCCTAAATCTTGGAACAAGTTGTTCATTACATAAAATAAAGATTGCTTCCATACACGCTGATGGAAGTTTATGAAAGACGGCATCGTACCAATGATGATTCTTCAGCTTCTTCTCAATCATCTTTTTACTGTAAATAGACTATAGAGTACAAATGTTAAACTATTTCTGTTACAAAAAATTAAAGTTATTTGATTTACAAAAATGTTTATCTACTTTATAAAGAGCCTTAAATATAACATAAGGCTAATGCAAAATTATAGGACTCTGCATGCTGTACACTGTATACCAACGCCAAAAGTTGTCTTAGCTACTTTACACTAAAGTGGTGGTGTAGGGAAGCGCTATACATAAATCTTGAATCTAGTGCTTCACTTGGATCTAGTGTTTGAATCCAGTGTTTCACAATCTAAAATATTTTTCTCCTTTTTGGTATACAGTAGCAACAACCATTTTTACTATTCAATGACACTAGAATTTTTCATTACAGTAAGATAAGATGAACATAAGAGTCAATAAAGTTATTTTTATAATACAATATAGAGCAAGAATCATGCATTGAAAAAAATTCAGAAAGTTTTTTGATAATTTTGTTGTGAATCGTCTTTGGAAACTAATAAAAAAGTATAACTTAGTATCTTAAAAATTTATAAGGTTTCAAGCAATTTTTTAAGTAGTTTTTGCATTTAAAAAAAAAAAAAACTAAAAATGATCAAGGGCTTTTTCACAAATTTTATTTCGTATCATAAGTTAAAATTTAATAATAAATGATAATATCTTATTACAATAATCTTCCGGAAAATAAACCTTGATGTATGGTTTAGGCCCCCGTGTCTTCGAGGGTCTATTGAACGTTATGCATAGAGAAAGAAGTATCATTCATACATAAACTAAATTTATTAACTAAAACCAAGAACACAACCATCTGATCTGACGGCAGAGAATGAAAAGGTAAAGCTGAAAAAATTAAAAACCAAATTACAACTACAGTTGTCAACTGAACGTTGCCAACGGTGTTAAATAAACTTAAAGCTTTCAATAAAGTTAGGTGAGGCTAGATCTATAGCTCACCATATATGGAAAGAGTAAACATGCAAAAGAAAACATAATTTTTTTCCCCAACAATTCCGGTCTCCTTTAATAGTACAAGGTGAAATTTGTGGATAACCCCTAATCGTTTTAAGTTTTCTTTTAAAAAGTGCAAAAGCTACTTTGAAAACTGCTAGAAGCTTTTTAAATTTTCAAGATATTTAATAGTCATCAGTTTCCAAATAGTATTTCCTACAAAATAATGATAAAACTTTTTCAAATTTGTTCCGTACTTGTGCAGTATAAAAGAACTAGCTTAACTACTCTTATCTTATGCAGTTTTTTAAAGAATTTTTGAAAATTTTTTTAATTAATCTTCAATTCCTCCAAAATATTTTGTTAAACTCCATTGAACATTTATGAAGTTATATCAAAAAAGCTTATAGCGAAAAAATTTAAACTTAAGTAATTAAATTAAAACTTAAAGCGAAATTTTTTTTTTTTGGTAAAATCAGTATATCTCCATAAATATTTACTCTAGTATTACGAAACTTTATGCAATTATTAAAAACAACGACTTAGGTAATAGATAATTGTTTAAAAAAAGTTGCTAAATTTTCTGACATAAGGTGTTCAAAAATATTTGTTTTATTTCGTAATTTATTGTAGGTCTTCCAAACGCCTGAAAGCTTTAAATTTGACTACTAAGTATGAAAAATCGCATGAACTGAACACCTTTTAAGTTATAAAATAACCCTTTAAGTATTTCATGAGAAATTTCAAAAAATTTCAAAAACTGAATATGTATCTTCCAGTATTGCAGGGTAAAGTATATATATATATATATATATGCTCATTCAATTACAAAAGGTATTTAAAATTTAATTAAAATACAAAATGAAGTTCTAATTTATGATATTCCAGATATGATATAAATTTCTAAATTATCTTATAATATGCCGGAAAAAGATTTGTACGAAGCAAATAAATCTTACTTCAAAGGTAATTTCAATCTTCGCGACACAAATACGAAGATCGTAAAGTAAGTTATACTTCTGTGACACTCTGAATATGATACCAATAAGTAAAATGAGATCTTAGATAATTTATCCGTACTTTACATGCACGGATGTTCGAGCAAAGATAAGAATTTTCGTTTAAGGTTCAACGGAAGATGTATAACTTAATTGACTTTTCTCCTCCTACTAGCAAAATTGACACTTAGATTAAAAAGTAAATTTTATATTTGAAAATGTAATTTAAAGGTTTAATTCAAGATAGGCTTGAATATTGCTTCTGCTAGTAACCTATCATTTATGAGTGTTCGATATTCCTTTTTATTTTCTTTCTCAAAATTGAGTTTCGCTGATAAAATCTATAAACAGTGTTCTAGAAAGGAAAGGAAAGTTTTCAAACTTGTATGAATTAAAAGAGTTATTTGCTTGAGGATGTATCGACCTGATTTATAAATTACGTCGTGTTAAAGTCCCATACACTTTCATTTCTTAATGTTCGTAACATATCAGCAAATTATTTGCGGTAAATGAATTAAATGTTAATTGATAACAAGAGATATAAATAATTGAAATAATAAAAACCTAAAAGAGATAGGGGAAAACATAAAATCACAAATAAGCTTTTGCATAAGCTGATTGTTTATTCATAAAATAAATGAATGTATTAGAAAAATTGTTAACAAAAGTAAAAATCACGTTTTTATTGTATTAGGAACAGATATAAGAAAAATCAAATTCCGACGTCTCATCATCGAGGTAGTTCGGAGAAAGAAAGGAATAAATATCATAGAAAATCAATTCATTGTTCAATGAATTTGGAAGAGTTTGCCACATTTCATAAAAAGCATTTTATCTTTGCTCCACAAGCAAGTTGATTTTTGTCATTTTTTATCTCTACTCTACTCAAATTGACTTCGATAATAACTTGTCAGATATTGATATTGATTTTTTTATAAAAATCTTATTTTTGACGAATGAAATTTTTTTTACAAATAAATATTTTCGAAATACCATGCACGTTTTATTCAAAAACAAATGCTAGTCATGATTTTGTTGAAGCTTAATAGCTCGATGTTAAATAAAAGTGAATAACAAATTTCCCACAAGAATTTACCATTAAAATAATTTCCCATTCTGTTTAAATTTTTTTTTTTACTTTCTGACTAATCTTCATATTTGAGATGATTCCCCAGATATTATTATTATGTTTTTAATTTGAAACCCATGACTATTAAGGCACTGAATGTGATGGACTGAGGTTCGGTTCACGTTGGTGACTCGCAGCTTACTCAGCCCCTGATTGCCACATGCAAACTTGTTTTGTTCAAGTAAAGGTGGTCATTTCAGACTTTTTTAGCTGATCATGAAATTGTAATGCCTATTGAATTGTAATCCATGATCCACTGGCTCACAACGGGAAATATGGAAATGCTTTTTTTATATAAATAATCACGTATTTTCATTAATAAATTGTATCAATACCTTCCTTTTTAACGAGAATTCTAACTAAAAAAGCCTTTTATATGATACTCTATATTCAATAACAAACAACAAGTCAGAAGAAAGTATGGCGCATAAAAAAGATAGTTTCAGAGAAAAAGTTAACGACAAGTTTGAATTATACCTTATAAAAAAGAGAGCTCTAGCTTTATTATCTTGCTCGGAATTAGGTTTATACGATTGCAAGGTTCTGCAATCTTAACCTGGAGGGATGGATCTTAACGAGCTATTATTGTAAGCATGGAAGATCTTCCCACACAACTATTCTTTATTCTTATAAGAAAATCTAGAGAGAAAAAAAAAGTTTCCATTTTGGGAATTTTTATGCTCCCATAGCCCTTGACGGAGAAATATTCTAACATATCTTTCATTTACTGGGAGATCTTTCGCGTAGAAACTTCTTAAGGAAGAAAAGAGAGAGAGAGGATAAGAATAAAAGCTAGCTGAAAGCATTGTTGCAACTTTGGTTTTGGGGATGCGTAGCGATTTTTTTTTTTTACGAATTCACCAGTTTTTTTCTGCTCTGAAACTAAAGCAGTACTGTTTGTTTATGTTTTTGAACCGGAAAGTCTCAAGAGAACTTTGAAATCTTGGTTTAGAGCGGAAAAATGTTTAGCTTCGAAGATTCCAGATTTCCATATTTAGCAATAATTCATTATCCAGGGATATTTATGCTATCTTATATGGTTTTGGGTATGAATATATCGTACGATATTTTAAGGAAAGTTTTATCTTTTGTTCTCTTTCGATAATACACTAGGAATTAAAAATTATTTCCTGAAGTTTAATTCCATGAAACGAAAGACTGTATATTAATTTTTTTAAGCATTTATGTTTCAAGAAAACTGTGGGTTTGATTTTTATTTCCGCACAAAAGTTACAGTAATGGGCTATTAGCGACGGGCAAAGCATCATAATCAATGATGATCCGAACACAATACTAGCGAAGGCGCAATTTAAGTCGGAGGCCAGATGGTGGTAGTGGTTTCATTTTATTTCATTGCTAACATTGAACAGCCCACCCATTTTTGGAGTTTACAACTACCAATGTTCAACTCCGTAGTCTTGTAATTTTTAACCCAATCCAAGACAAAGGTAAATACTGGATATTGGGAGAAATTTGTCTTCGTGGAGGACTTTTTGAAGGAACTAACCTGCATTTGCTTTACATGGAGAGGAAACCCTGACGGCAAGGGTGCTCTAACCTATAATCAGTTCACCATTGAGAATATTTTACGTCAACACTGTAATCCATAGGACTCGGGAGCGGGATTTGTATTTACCAGTCATTGCTGGGTATTGAACCCAGATCAACTCATTGGGAGGTGAGTGCTCTATTCCCTATGGAAGTAATAAATCAGCTTTAACATCAAATTTTTTTTTTAAATTATTGATTCGTAAAAGAATCTATATTTCTCCTTAATGCAAGAAAGTTTTTGATTCAAGTTTTTGATTTTCTCTAAAGTTACTTCCAACTACGTGCTTCTTATCATTCGATGCCAAGCAAATGATTCTCTAGAGTTGTTTGGTTATTGTTTGTTGTCAAAGTTTACTTTCCATGTTCTTCCATCCGAAAAACAAAAAATTGCGAAAGAGAGAGTTTTGTAATTGTCATATTTAAAATGAGAATCATCGAAAGCATCTCTTTCGTAGTAAACTATTAACTCCATCAAAAAGTTTCCTCTTTTTCTGACGCATTTCATTTTATGTCCAGAAAAATAAAATGTTTTTTTTTTTCTTTTTCAGTTTACCTTAAAAACATGGTTTATTAATATTTTTCTAAATTTTTTCCAGATTATTTTAATGTAAATGCAGTTTCCAATAAAAAAGGAAATAAAGGTAAAGTAATTAAATTGACATATTTTGAATAGTATTAAATTAGTTGTTCACTCTTCTTTACATAAATTTCTAATCTAATCTTTGATTTTATTCTAAAATCTTTGTTCGAATTTAACAGCTAAATATAACACGGCAGGGTTTATTTCTTCTCTCTTAATACCTACTAGTCTTAGATAAGTCTATAGATACCTATGTTTCATCCTTTTTAATCTTTTTATTCCACAACAGATCTTTTTCTTAGATAATCCTTTCTATCTCCGTTCAAATAAGTTTCGAGCCTTTTATTTAGACCCTTCAGAGCGAAAAATACGATTAGTGTTCGATCGTAAAAAAACAAGAATAGTTAGTTTTATGAACGAGTTTATCTTTTCAGAGCGAATCATACTGTGGATTAAAATTGACATTGTTATTTGTTCCTTTTAAATCGTTTTTGTTCAAAAAGTTTTCGTAACGTTTAAAATTTAATTTATTCTACACTTATTTTTTTTAAGTTATTGTCAAATAAATGGAATGAGTAAATTTTTATAGTTGGACTCCCATAAAATCACGCAAATACAACGGCTCGCAAAATTGAGTGTCCAAGAAGTTGATAATACAAAATTGAGTAAGCTATATTTTTTTTTTTTNTTTTTTTTTTTTTTTTTTTTTTTTTTTTTTTTTTTTTTTTTTGCAAAATGTATAAAATAGCTTCGATTTTCATCAAATCTCGTCAATGTGATTCTAGCATATTTTGGAGAAACTTTGGAAAAATTGAGGTTATGGAGAATGGAATTTTTTAACTCTTCGAATTTAAAATACCCTTTAATTTCGAATAGAACATGTTCCATACGTTTCAAAGAGAAATAATGAACGATTTTCTATCGCCATACATAGCTGGTTTTCTAATTAAAAAAAACTGAGTTTTGTTCTGATAAACTCATTCATCACTGATCCTCAGCCTCTGGCTTAGATTTCTGGGAATCATTCCATGTTTGAAAACGTCGGCTGGATTTTTGCGTGATTTTTTGATGGCGTGATTTTTGGAAATCGCACCAAATTGGCGATTATTACTGGGATCAACGTTGGTTTTGATTATTAAAAAAAAAGACAAAAATTTCATTATTACAAGTTTATTAAAATATTTTTAGTAGAATTAAAAATAAAACGATGATTCTAACAGCCAGAGATCAGAAGTATAAATGACGAAAAAATAAACCCTTTTACATCTTTTCTAACGAAATCCAATTTTCGCGTATGTATACATATCAACAAAACAATCAAGTTTAAGAATTTTGTTGGTGTGATCGCACGTTCAAAATAATCTGCTCGAAATGTCTCCCGGAAACATAGTTTAGCGAGATTTAAATCGCCACGGGGTTCTGCAATCCAACACCTTCTTTTGTTTGCTCATCTTGTTCAAGCTTCTTACTACTCCTCCTCCTTTGATCAGCTACCATTCCATGTTGTAAATTTATTATGAATTTTTTCCTCAATCTCTGTGTTTTCCTACTTCATTCTGAGAAAAGTTCCTTATTATAGAAACCAAACTGTAGTATTTGTGTTCTGTGGCAATATTTGTCCTTTTTTCTCGTTGTTTAGTATTATTCCTGCAAGAATCTATTGAAGTTGTGGCATTAAGGCTTTAACAATTTTTCACGGTATTGTGATTCACCTTTCTTCAATATAGTGGTTCCGGAAGTATGCTTATATGTTGACATTTTAAGCGATTTACTATCCACAACAATTTCGTAATCTGTTACACTGAACAAGGAGCATATGGCTTTTTTGCACAAAGTCTCCGAGGGGGATCTCAGGTTTGCAAGGAAGTTGCATGGCCAAATTATCTAATTAGGTCACCTCTCATGCTTGCATTAAATATCAAAATTAGAATACAAAATACAAGATCAAACAACCCAACAAATAACACAAAATTAATTTAAAATAAAACACAAAGTTTCATTCAAAAGTCAATGCTCCAACACAGCACATAGTTTCATAATGGTCCAATTAAAGCAAAGCATAAATTATTCATTAGAAACACTGAAAAAATTTCAAGAGCTCTTTGTCCAAACGCAACACAGCTGTGTTTTTGTGGATATACAAATCCAATTTCAAAATAACAAATAACTTCGAGATGTATTAGGATGCAACAACCAATAAATCATAACAATAGAAAATCCATCAAATCACTAACTCTTAGTAAAAAAAAATTCTTTAACAAAAAGCAGTTCTTATAAATCACGAAGTAAAACACAAGAGTATAAAGTAAAAGTTATATTTCAAACTAAAACTTATAACAACAATATCAAGAGTAAGAATTTGAAGAAATATTGAAGAATTTATTAAAGTATTCGAATTTAGGTCCCTGTTTAAATAGGGTAGAGATCATCTTCAAAAATTGCCATGAATCCGTGGTATCTGCTTCCATTTTGCCTTTGCTACCTTTATGATTTTTAAAGCAATTGAATTTTACGTTTTTATTTAAAAAACAAAAAAAAAATTCTAAAACCCAACAAGTTTTTCGATAATGTCTTTATGAAATGTAAGTGAAAATTTAAAAAAAAAAATCTTTCTCCATAGTGTCTGCTTTCCCGTTGGCCTCCCCTCCCGTCTGTTTCAGTATTATGATGTCTGTTTCAGTGTCATGTCTTTTTTACGAATTTTTATAAAATCTCTTCAAACAGATATCTATTAGCATGAAATTTTTCAAAGATAAACAAAAATAAAATCTCTTTCTCCATGATATCTGCTTAATCGTAGCCATCCTTTCCGTTTCAAGCTTTAATTTGAATCAGTGTTACGTCTTTTTTTAAATCTCTTCAATCAGTTTCTCTATTAACTAGAAAGCTTTGTCATATGTAAGTGAAAAAAATTCTTTCTCCACGATATTTGTTTCTTTGTAGCCATCCTCCATTTTTAAAGTTCTTATCTGATTCAAAGTTATGTCTTTTTTGTCGAAAGACTTTTCAAATCTCTTCCATTAATTTCTCTATTAGCAAGAAAGCTCTATCATATGTAAACAACAAAAAAATCTTTCTCCATGATATCTTCTTCCTTATAACCACCCTCAGCTTTTAAATCTTTTAACTTATTCAGTGTTTTGTCTTTTTTGTCAAAAAACTTTTCAAATCTCTTGAATTAGTTTCTCTATTAGCAAGAAAGCTTTATTAAATGCAAACAAAAAAATCTTTCTCCATGATATCTCCTTCCTTATGACCATCCTCCGCTTTTAAATCTTCCATCTTATTCAGTGTTTTGTTCTTTTTGTCAAAAAACTTTTCAAATCTCTTCCATCAATTTCTCTATTAGCAAGAAAGCTTTATTATATGCAAACAAAAATCCTCCGCTTTTTAATCTTTTATCTTATTCAGTGTTTCGTCTTTTTTGACAAAAAACTTATCAAATCTCTTCAATCAGTTTCTCTATTAGCAAGAAAGCTTTATCATATGTAAACAAAAAAAAACGTTTCTCCATGATATCTCCTTCCTAATAACCATCCCCCGCTTTTTAATTTTTTAACTTATTCAGTGTTTTGTCAAAAAACTTTTCAAATCTCTTCAATCAGCTTCTCTATTAGCAAGAAAGCTTTATCATATGGGAACAAAAAAAAAATCTTTCTCCATGATAGCTGCTTTCTTGCAGCCATCATCCCCTTTTTAAGTTTTTATCTGATTCAGTGTTTCGTCTCTTTTTAAGAATTTCTGAAAAAACTTCTACCATTTTTCTCTATTGACTTAACAGGTTCATTAAATATCACATTAAATAAAACAAATACCAAGCAAGTTAATACTATAAATCTTAGCAGAATGTTTCCTCAAACAAATAATTTTGAGTGATTCTACATTATTATCATAGTAGAGATACTAGAGACATATATTTGATATCTCTACTAATTAATAAAATCTTTTCATTATTAACAAGAAAAAATAAATAATTCTTCTTAAGCCCATTCTGCAGTTTATTGTTGCACTTTTATTACTTGACACTGCGCAATTTATTAAACTAATGATATAGAGCCAATGTCCGCATAAACTAGAGTTTCAAAATAACCGTGAGAATTGAAAGTAAAATGTTTATTACAATCACAAACTTACTCCTATCGTTCTATTCTGTCCTTAAATTAACTTCATTATTTAGTTTTGCAACGCTATGAGAAAGGCGAGACCTTAGGCTACAGTTTGTAAATGGCTTATTTTCTTTAATATGATATACTTTCTATCGAGCTAAACAAAAATACCCACTGGGTAGCTGAGAATGTTGAAGGGCTAAATCTATTTTTAACAGAATTAATCCTTAGTTTTCTTATATCTTGGATTACTGAAAATTTCCTTTTTGCTTTTTGAATATAAAATTATTTTTAGAACCATTATAATTGGATTTTTAAATATTTCCGAAGTGATGCTTTTATGTGTTAAAATTTCATTTGCGAACATAAATTGTTTTCAAAAAAAATTATTAAGTGAATGATATTCTGGTAAAAATATTGAGACAGCTGCTGTTTTCAGTTTATAGTAAATATTTGTTTTCAAGTTAATATACTTTTTTTAAATAATCAATGTAAAAATAGTTTTAGATTGCAAAGTGCGGTGCGATGATACTTCAATAATAACTAATTTTAGAAAATTTTAAATTGTTGGTATAGATTTTTAAAACCTTATACTTATTTCAATTAACAAAATTCTGAAAAATTTAATCCGTTACTAATGTTAGGAATTTATCACTGGTTGGGACTATCAAAAAGAAATTAGAGGGAAAATAATGAAAAAAAAAAATTCTTTTCGATTTTTATGCTCTTAAAACGCACTAACAAGGAGAAAATTATTTAATTTTTGTCATATTAGAAAGAAAACAAATAGTGGTGCATCAATTTTGAAAAACGTGTGGCCATAAGCAATTATGTTTATTTTTGACATAGCTGTGTTTTGTCTTAAATGATGAAGGCAAAGGATTAGACTTTAAAAGACGAAAAAAGTGCTGTACGAAGTTACTCGGGATATAACCCTTAACATAGAAATCAAATACGATTAAATCATTCACTTAATTTTGAAGGGAATGATTTATTCGCCTATGTCAACCTTCATCCATCAAAATGTACCACGAAAGAGAAGCAAGTCAGCATGATTTATATACTAGTCAATTAGTATTTAATATTTATAGTGGTAGTTAAGTCACATTACTCCGCATCCAGAGTTTTATCTGTGATAGAATACGATGCATCAATACTTACTACTAGTGGAGTTATGCTGTTTTTTATTTATTTATTATTTAATTTTCCTTCTTTATTTAAACTAATTTGCGCATTATATTTTTCTTCATTTATATCATTTCGTCAATGTTTTTTTCTTTCTTCAATTTTGCTTATTGATTGGGAGACTTATTTACTGCACCGGATTTTATTATTATATTTTTAACGCTATATTTTTAAGCATATCATCTGTTTAATGTTGACCAACTATCGATGCCACCATTGAGGGAATGTTTTAATCGACTATGTCAACCTTCATCTATTAAAAGGTATCTCGAACTAGAATCAAGTTAACGTCTTATAAACTAGTGAATTAGTATTTAATGTTTATAGTGGTAGTTACGTTACAAATTATATGCACTAAAGAAAATTCTGTAAACTCACGTTTCCCTCTCTCCATGTACTAAAATTTTTCTTATTTGTAATAAGATCTATTGCGAATTATTTTCCGTTAAAATCACCTTATTAAAATATCATAGGGAAAAATATACTTGAAGGTGCCCCTTGGCAAAATTGGCGACTTATGTATGGCGCTATTCCTGTTTGCGCGGAACACAGTGGCAATAGGAATGGCGGCCAAAACATAATGATATTTCAATAAAACATTGGAAAATTTCAACAAAACATCGGATAAAGCTTGCAATGAACCCAATGTAAGCAAAATTAATAAACCCAATAAAAAGGATTTTGTATTGAAGCAAAAATTAATGGAGTAGGCGCAGGAAAAAAAAAAGCGACTCACTTCTTCATTAAGCTTGAATATTCTCAGATTTAGGTGCACAGAAATATCTAATAACAGTTAAATACTATCTAAATTTATCCTGGATAGAATCTGTGTACCTCCATCGCCACATAAATTCGACAAAATACGAATCGAAAATGGCGTCTGTAATACCGGACTAGCGGTGACATTTTTTTCCAGTAATCCCTTTAATCCCTTTTTATGACTGCCCTCATACCTTCGATATTATAGACCAGATTCAAAAGTAACCTTACCATCCGGTATCCAACGTAGAACTAACGGACCTCTGAAATTACATATACCGTTGAACATTTAAGAATAACACTAAAATCTAAACCAATCAGAATCACGATTGGGTTTCAACATCGCCCAGCTTGGCGATCAACCGCCATCACAACTTGGCGAGAATCAAGGGGCACCCTCAAATATAGTGTATCCATATCATTTACATTAAAGCTGTAACATTATAAATTTTCAGTCTCACTTTTTAAATTTCTATTTAATTGTTTTGGGTATGAAAACTGTCGGACGCATCTGTCAACTGGATACTGTTTTTCACAAACCTTATAATGAAAGTAGGTAAAACTTAATGTTTAAAGATTGTAAAATTATTAATAAATTTATATCCTCAACTTTTGAAGTTTAAATTATAAAAATCAAATTTAAAAGTAAATGCCTTTAAATTGGGGAAAAAAATAATATACAGGGAAACATTAACTTAGTGGCTTTTAATTTGGTGCTAATATGAACCAAAGAAACTGGTCTCCAAGTGGAAAAACTCGATTATAGTACATGTTACGTTTTCACTGATATTAAATTACGTGATAATGTATCCTCTGATTGGCTATACGTGATGATACTTTTGAAATTTTGCAGATGCAAATTTTAAAAACTATTAATTTTTTTTAGTATTGTGTGTAGAAACTATTTAGAATATTTTAAAACTCTGAATTTTATTTTATTTTATAACCGTTGTTAAACTGCCGACCCGATTTTTGGATTTACGTTTACCAATGTTCAACTCCGTAGCCTAGTAATTTTGAACCCAATCCAGGAGACAAGGGAATTCCTGGATCAAGAATTGGAAGTAACTTTGCCTTCGGGGAGAACTTTTTAATGGAATCAACCCGCATTTGCGTTACATGGTGAGGAAGACCACGAGAACTTCCCACTTTTAATCTGACGGCAAGAGAACTCTAACCCATGATACATCCACTACTCAGCACTGTGGTCGGTGTAAGCCGGATGCGGATTAGAATCCCAGCCATTGCTGGGATTCGAACCCGGTTCACCTCATTGGTAGGCGAAAGCTCTATCCTCTGACCTATAGCGACTCTAAAACACTGAATTGGATCTTCTGCGATGTGCGGTGAGATTTATTGATATTCTTTTATTATCATTGATTATGAAAACGTCTTGCAAGTTGATATTCTATGAGCAATTTAATTACTGTTATAACTCTTCAAAGCAAGAAAATTGTGTTATTCATATATTTCTGAGTATTAGTTACTTCTCCTTCGCTCTCAATATGTTTTGATAAGTCGTTTTTGTATTATATCTTCTATCGTATTAGGGTAAAATATCTATAGAGAGGTATTGTTATTAGATAAGTGTGCAAGTGCTAAAGATAATTGATTATTCCATACTATCTATGGGCTTTGTTTTACGACCAATAATTCTTGAGCTTAAGTAACTAATACGGTCTTCACTAATAGAAAATAACCGTAAGTAATTAAAGAAATAGAAAATTTCTATTACGTTTATTGCAGAATAAATAATTACTTGACATATTATATAACTTAAATATTATTTTTTTTACTTACAAATAAAAAGTATCATTTAAATATTATGATAAAATAATATTTTATTAATATTAATTAAATGTAACAATACTAAAAAAATTATTGTAACTAATGTAACTGATTCAGCTCTTAAATAACGGGAAATTTTCTTGAAGAAATAAACGATAAGATTAGAAATAACTAGTAAGATTGACAAAATTAGAGAAAATAAGGGTCTTGCTTATAATAAAAACTAGTTATAGTTGTTTTTACATAGTTGATTCAATTATTTAAAAATTTAATTATTAAGATAATTATTTAAGTATTGAGATATAATAGAATTATTAAGATATAGTAACATTGTATTAATATTATTAAAACAATTATCTTTGGAAATTAGCGTTTCTAAATCAGCAAGTAAATATTATGAAAGAATAGTAATCTCCAGATTATTTATCCTGATACGCTTCTTCATGTACTTCTGAGCGGGCCATAGTAAGGAAGTGCCCCTAGCAGCGCATGACAACATTTCCGGGCAAGTGTTCCTGATGGCGGGCCCTGAGTCCCCTAGAAGTTTGCCTCATTTTTTATACTACCCTTGTTGTTTATAATTTATTCAAACTTGTACATTTTGACAAAAAATAAACTTAAAATGCCATTTGGAAAATCTTTAGCTTGAGGAGCAGATTTGATCATTTCAGATTTGAAACTTCCCCCCTACCTTAATTTTGATCAAGTAAAAAGATCAAGTATTTGTATAAATACAACGAAAAATTCATTCCCTAGTGTAATTATAAAAATTCACACACTACCAGAAAAATAGGTCCAATGTCAAACCACAATATTAAATATTGATTCCGCAACTTGATACTTAATGTTAAACTTCGCATACACTTAATCTTACCATAACATTGAGAAATATATTGTATAACTAGAGAGAAAGAGAACGATAGTAATAAAAATATATCCCCTCTCAGAAAATACAGTTGACTGTTTAACTATAATATTGAAACTTGATATTTCATATTTAATTGCGTTATCCACTTTAATTAAAATGCCTCTAATCTAATCATAATATAAATAAATAATTGTAAGACAAGAGAAAAAGTGACGGATAACTCTGGGGAAATTTTTTTTTGTAATTACTTAAACTTCCCTAATTAAGATGTGGGAATTTCACATCTAGAAATAATTTGGCTCCAAAAATCGAAATTTTTTAAATGACATTTTTAATATTTTTTTATAAAAATGTGCAAGTTCACAAACGTTATATGTAACAAAGGGACAAGCAAATGTCTCAATAATCTTGTAAGAGAGTTAGAGCACAGCATTAGGATTAAAATTGCATGAAAACAATGCATAGAAATGTCGTCATACTCGTCTGGGTGCGCTTTTATATAGTCACCTGTTCACAATGAAACAGTTCACAATAGGGAAACTTCTTTAGTAACTTATAACGTCTTTTCCGGGCATGAGCTTCTATGCAATTTGTATCCTGATGATGCACCCTAAATTTTCTATAAGATTATCGCGGCGTTTCCGTAACCCCCTGTTACAAATAACGTTTTTAAACTTCGACGAAAAAGAATAAACCTAAAATTTTATTTAAAAAAAAATCTGTAACTTGGAGAGCGAAACGACTGCCGATTTGAAACCAGCGGGATGACGGTATCTAAGATCTCGAAAAATGTCATCTAAAAAATTTTCCTCAGTGTGATTATACTTGTTTTTGTTGTTCTTGTTTTCCAGTTTCGCCATCTATGGCCAAGAATTCGACTTCTACCAATGAGTCACACCCGTTTATAAGTCGAACCAATTCATTCATCCACACTTCGTAATGTTCACCTAAACCAGGAAACATATGATCTCCAATTCAGTACCCCCCAGAGTTATAATTTGTTATGAGAACATGGAAGATTTTGTGCCCTGCCAAATTTAACGTGGACCAGTCACCATCTACTACAAGGGGATTCTTTGTCCGGCAAGATTCGAACTCCGGTTCTCGCAGTCGAGAGTCCATCGTCCTGCCAACCAGGCTATCCCGGCTCCAGTGTGATTATGTACTGATAAAAACAGATAACATATTCACTCGCAGAAAATTTGGTTCAATATTGATCCTCAATATTATACCTTAAGTCTTAATATGGTAAATAAATACAAAAAATACTTCTTACAAAATAATCGTCTTCTATTAATTATTCAAAATAAACATAATATTTTAATATTAAGGAGTAATGTCTTTAATTACATCAGAAATATAAAATATAAAATTTTTAATGGTTTAAAGATTTTATAGAAAAAAGGATGTAAAAGGAGAAGATATAGAAAGTTCGTAAAAAATTATGCATAAAAAGACAGTATTTTTATTTTATTTTATTTTACTTTATGACCGTCGTTGAACAGCCGACCCAATTTTTGAGTTTACGACTACTAATGTTCAACTCCGTAGCCTTGTAATTTTGAACTAATCCAGAAGACAAGGAACTCCTGGATAAAATATTGGGAGATATGTGCCTTCGTGGAGGACTTTTTGATGGAACTAACCCGCATTTGCGTTACATGGAGAAGAAAGCACCGAAAACCTGCCACAGTTAGCCTGATGACAAGGGGACTCTAACCCATGATCCGTCTACCATTACTAAGATATTTCACGTCAGCAGTGTGGTTGGGTCAAGCCGGATGCGGAATTCTTATCAACCAACCATCGCTGGGATTCGAACCCGGAACACCTTATTGGAAGGCAAACGTTCTATCCCCTGAGCCATCACGCCTCGAGAACGACAGTATAGAACAATTATAAGCAATGCATGCATTTGTTATAAAGAAATTAAAAATGATCTCGAAACTCCATTAAATTTGTTTTAATAACGGCAATATATATATCAAACATATATATATTGCCGCTATCAATCATATATATAATCAACGCAGTTAAACAAATAGATCTTCATAATAATCATTAAAATAACTTCATATAATGGCTGATCAGTTAATATTTTTGCTAAAGCAATTTTTGAAAAAGTTTCTATTTCAAAGCGTCGAAAACAAATTGCCTGTCAAAAAAAAATTTAAAAAATGAAGAAAAATATATTTATTGCTAAGCATCGGTGTTATGTTCTTCACGCAACTTCTCTCCACCAATCAGATTTCTGGAAAAGATCTATTTCGGAGAACTCCCGGATCAAACCTTTTCCACACCCCTTTTCATCGTTTGCTTCCGGGAATCTCGGAACTCAAAATATTCTCAGAGGCTTCTCGGGCCTCCGTAGAACAAGATGCATTTTCTCAAACGCTCATATATGAGTCAAATATGAATGACATTTTTAGTCATGAGGTTAATTTGAATTATGTTACCATTTATTATAGTTTGGAAAAATGAAATATAGACTATATAATACACATTTCTTGAACAGATTCCTTTAAGAATTTATTGCAGGTGAGTTTTGATTAATCTTTTAATTTGGCTATTACATAGTTATAGTACAATGTAATTTTTATGTATGCAAGTAATTTTTATATAGTTATTTATTGCATCTAAGTATATGCGCAATCTATTATTGCTACTTTTTTCTTCTAAATTTTGGAATCATCAAAATATATAAAAAATAATTGTAATTTTAGATATTTTATATTCATAGATATTTCAATAAGTGCAGTTCAGATTTCGTTAAGAATTTAAGTTTTTAAATTAATTGCCAAATTCATACAATATGTCAGCAATAAATCGGTAGATTAATACATTTAAAGTTATAAAATAATATTAATAAATGTAAAATTTAGAGCATATGAAGAAATTGTATTTTAAATTTTATCTATCTAAAACTAACCAATATCTACTGTAAAAAACTGTCTAAACAAAATGTACAAAATAATGATATCTAACATCCCATTTATTAAATGTTATAACAATATTTTGAATTTATAACAAAGATTTCAGATGAAGTCTTAAAATAATTTTTACACATTTCTCAAGATGGATATTAAAAATTATTATATTTTAGTTACCAATAAATTTAAAAAAGAAAATAGTTCAAGAGAATATATTTCTATATTTATAACTTCTTATCATAAACCAAAATCTTAACAATTAAAAGTACCAAGAAAAAAAATTAAAAATTTTTAACCCTTAAAATATTAAATTCTTTTCAATAATTCTTTGTATCATATTGATAGTCAAAATTATTTGGTCAATCTTGAAGAACTTGTCAATTATATTAATATACATATTACATTTATTGTAAAATAATTAAATAAGTTATATTATTATTGTATTATTATTATAATGTTAGAATCATTTAATATAATCTATTATGGGTATCGCAATAACGAATATAAGTATTGATTAATTTTATAAAGTATTGATTAATATTAAGTATTGATTAATTTTATATTATATTTCACATAGCTCAAGTAACTTAATTCATCCTATGCTCAAACTATTAACAATTTTGCTTAAAAAAATTATGTTGGATAACTTTTTAAAAAATATTATATTTCAGATATTTTTTTCTAAAAAATTATGTGGGATAATTTTTTTAAAATATTATATTTCAGGTATTTCTTTAAGTGCAAAATATATGATTGATTCATACATATTTTTATTTAGTATTTTGACCACAAAAACGTGTGTACTAGCAAAATGTTTTACAAATTGTCGGTATTAAGGTGATAATTATTATTATGATTCGTATAACAAATATCATTATTGCATTATTATCGCATCATTATCGAGCATTATCGTGAGGTGAGATATAGTTGTGTATTCTGTCAGTGTTAAGGATACTGTTGCGAATTAAACATTAAACAATTATTAAGTCAGTTACTTCATGTAAGCCGAATTCTATATATATATATNTATATCTATATATATATATATATATATATAAGCAATATAACGAAGTTTAGTTGGTTTTACTGGAATAACACATATTAGATTACAGCCCTACGACATTTGTACTTTTTTCACAAACTCTGTTTAGCTTACAGCGACATCTGTAGGCGAATTTTGCAACTAAATTTCGAAATTTGAGCACAAATTTTTCAGTTTTTGCAATAGTAACTCATAGACAATCTTCTGTTTCATTTTACTTTTGCATTTTTTCCGGGGTTTTTCATTTATCAAATCAGTCAATCGTCCGCTGTAAACCCTATACATAAACTTTATTGTTTATTTGTTGACAAAAAATAATTATAAATTATGAATCGTGTTTGATAAGAAAAACCATGAATAAGGACTTTGATTGTGTTTCAAACTTGTTAAAATAATTGAATGTTAAATTTTGCAAGTTTTTTGTGTAAATTAAATATTACTTGCTTGTTTAAAACGATATTTTCCATCAAGTAAGTTTTCGACAGTAATCTGCCTTATAAATAATAAATTATGCCCTTTTAAAATTTAAAATTATGGTTCCAATTTGTATAAAAATAATTTTTTCAGTAAAATTATCGAAATATATTTAAAAAGGAAGAAAAAAACTAAAATTTCTAAGTCAGTTTATTTCTTATGCTAATAATGCAAAATTAATTTGATTTTGAAAATATTCCTGGTAGTTTATCAGTTGAATTAATTTTGCTTCGTTTGAATTTCATTAATAATTTATATCTTTTAAGCATGTTGTATTATAATACTGAGATCATGCAGCCACTTAAAAAGAGTGCATTAAAGAATAAAAACCAGAAAAGAAAAAATGAAAACAGCTGAAAAGTTTTTCTTATGATAAATGCACTTCATTCTGCTTCCGCCTTTTAAAATCGAGTTCTCATTTCACTGTGTTATTTTATGTATGATGAAAACAGATTTTTTATTGCGTGTTTTTCATGCAAAACATTAAAAAAAAGTTTTAAGGCCTTAATAACAACGACTCGCTTTAAACTCTTTGTGTATTTCAACTTGGGTTGGAAAAATTAGTACCTTGAAGATAGCCGTGGCTTCTGAGAGATATAAGAGAATAGAGAAAAATTACATTCCTTTCAGAGTCATATTATTAATTTTTTCATTTGTTTTATGTAGAATTCTAATGTTGTTCGTTTCTGTATGCGTGTTTGCGGAAAAATTACTACATTAAAAAAAGCTGCGGCTTATGAGAGATATTGGAGAATAGAAGAAAATTACATTCCTTTCAGAGTTATATTATTTATTTTTGCATTTGTTTTATGTAGAAGTCTAATGTTGTCTGTTTCTGTATGCGTGTTTGCGGAAAAAATACTACATTAAAAAAGCCGCGGCTTATGAGAGATATTGGAGAATAGGGAAAAATTACATTCCTTTCAGAGTTATATTATTTATTTTTGCATTTGTTTTATGTAGAATTCTAATGTTGTTTGTGTGCGGAAAAATTACATTCCTTTCAGAGTCATATTATTTATTTTTGCATTTGTTCTATGTTGAATTCTAATGTTATTTGTTTCTGTATGCGTGTTTGTGCTGAGTGTTTCACTCTAGAGAATGATGTATACCATGTGCAACTGCTAGAAAGAATATTTCGAGTTTGTGACAATAATTTATTTTCTTTGAACCCTTTTCGTGACATATTTGATTTTCAACTCTCAAAGTAGGTAGTCAGAAAAGTACCGAAATAGTTAGAAAAATTTTGGTTTGGAGTATGAGAAAAAGTTTAAAACATGCAGACAAACGTTATGAATCTTTAAATGACACATATAACTATCGGAATTTTCCTCAGAACGTATAATTTAATTCACCATTTATTTGATAATTTTGAAACTTTGATGGCTCTGCCATTTACCAGACAGAATAGTAAAATTGGCCTTATAATTAGTTTTATCTGTTGTGATTTATTTAAAATGGTAGCTTTTTTAAACAGTTGATAGAAGTTCGTAGACTATTAGTTATTTTTTTATAATATACTTTTCAACTATGGCAGAAATGGGGCATGACTGATGTTTTCACGTGTTTGATTAGAATGTTTTAGCGATGAAAATCTCTTAAAAATCAAACAACTCATTTTAATGTAAATAGATTTATTTTTTTGTTCGCATAAATATCTAGTTTGTTTAGATGCACTCAAAGAGTGGGCTAGAAGCCCATGTCCCTTGTAGAATAAATAGCAAAAGTTTACACGAAGATACGCTCATTGTTATGACTGGATTCGAGACCGCTAAATTCTGCGTTTGCGGAATGGCGAAACTACTCGCACAGGAAGACCTTCGGGATTTATTGCGAATAAAACAACCAAACATTTTATTTTATAACATTTGTTGAAGAGGCGACCCAAATTTGATTGATTTTACTACTACCAATATTCTTCTTCGTTACCTTGTAATTTTAAACCTAATCCAGAAGACAAGGGAATTCCTGGATTAAGTATTGGGAGAATCATCAAGATTTGCCTTCATGGAGAACTTTTTGATGGAACTAACCTGGAATTACGCTGCGTGAGACGGAAAACCCCTTCCACGGTCTGACTGATCGCAAGGGGATTCTAACCCATGATCCGTTTACCACTGATTATATTTTACGTCAGCACTGTGATCGGTGCGAGCCGGGTGCTGAATTCATATTGACCAGTCATTGCTGGGATTCAAACCCGGTTCACCTCATTAAGAGGCGAGCTCTTTATCCAAACACACGACAAAATTGGACATCTCCCAGCCAAACATTAACCCTTTGCTTACTGTGCACTTTGTTGTACCATCACATATGGTACAGCATAGTATCAGTCGTACCCAAAAGGTTAAACATTTCTGCAGCCTCAGCAACAGAGGTTTACGGTATTTCTGTAACACGCTTTCGAGTGTCAAAGCTGTGAGCTCAAATTTTGTAAAATCTCAAGAAATATTTTTGTATTATTTTTCTTAATTTTGTATTATATTTCTTTTTTCGTCTTTAATTTGACAACGACTTTCAAGTCATTGTTTGTACTGAGCACACCGGCTTGCAAATGTATTAAAACAATTTTTTTATTGTTATATATGCTCTTGTGAGCTCATTGTAAAGCATATGTAATAACTCACAGTGGAAATGAGAAACACGTAACAGAAGTTAGAAAAGTAAATTACAAAAATACATCCACTGAATCTTGGAGCTCATGATTTCAAATCCCTCTGTGACCTTAAAAGTTTCTTCGTGTCGACTTTTCTAATTTGTGCTATTTTTTTTTTCAATTTGACGAATACTTAAGAGCCGTGCTTTGTAAAAGGAACACAAACAGCGCATATGCGTGTTATAAGAATAAATAAACATAAATAGGAAACACCCAGCCTTACGGCAGGATTCAAACCTTGGACAACCACAGCTTCCGTTTTGAGATAACCTGATACGTAATTTACGGACATATGTCAGCTTTGTTTATTCAATTGGTGACTTGCAACTGAAAAAGAAGTGAAGTGATAGTGATGATGTCATTTCGATCAGATTTAATTGGATACCTGCAACGACGTCATGCGTGTATGTGGAACCTGATTGGTTTCTGAATCGACAAATTCCATGACAACATTTCATGAAAGGCACAATGGGCTGTTGTCTCCGGAACAGCATCAGGGATAGTTCCCAGACCGTTGCCAACAATCCATTGTGTAGCTCTAGTGCGACATAAATAAAAAATACCGTACCGTATTGTATACTTACAAATATGCATATTTATAGTATTAGAAGATGATAGATTTTAGCTTATAGCTTACAAATAAGTTTAAAAAAATAATCGTCTCAAAATAAACTTACAAAAGCAGTTACTAAATAAAAAAGCTGGTATCGAATTGAGTGAATTTGTGCTAGCTCAAATATTACTAAGGACTGTTAGAATTACCGAATATTTTAGATGAATAATATTCAGATAAAAATTTGACCAAATTTACTAGTAAAAAACATGATTACAAAATCATATTTTGTAAGCAATTATGCTGATAGTCATTGCCAAATTGCTGCGAAAAAAATTACCGGACTTTCTGACGCTAAAAAACATGGTAAATTTTACTACGTTTTCTGTTAGCTTCATTAAGATAAAATAAAAATTCAAATGGCTTTCTTATGTGGAAATTGTAGGATTTAGTGAAATTCAATCGAACTTGTTACTTGAAATTGAAAAATATCACGATATATCAGAAAATAACGATATTCCTTGACGATGCATCGTGATATTTATACTCGCTAATTATCCAGTTTAAGAGACATAAAGCAAATGCTAAAGCTTAATAGTCAATCGTTTGCATCATTAATTTATTTTTTGATGTTTCAGAGAACGATAGAATATTAAAATCAAAATAAATTCCGAAAATACGAAATGAATATCACCTTAAGAAAAAAAATTAGTTTAATGATTACAATAAATATTGTATTAAAACCAACACTTTTTACAAAATTAAATTCGTGCTTCAGTTCCGTCTTATACTTATAACTAATGAAAACATAAACTAAAATATTATTTTAACTTAATTAAAAGTTTAATGCAAAAATTGGTACTCATTTGCAGGTTGAAGACTGTTACGCAGCTAAATTCTTGGAAATGAAACTAATAATATTTCAACCCCAAGTAAATAGAATTTTTGAAGGTGTAATTAAAATGTAGATTACTTTTCTGGTATTTGGGAAATTACTTTTCGGGGAAGTATTTTTGAAGCAGCTATAGCACTAGATATTTAATAGGCTCTTTAAAAGTATGCAGAAAATTATGCATTACCCTTCATTCAGAAAATTTTAAGTAGTTCTTTAAATGAGTTAAATACAGAAACTGGAAAGAATTTGAAAATAAAATTAGTCTGATTTTTATTTCATTTTTGAAAAACAAACTTGAAAATTACTCAACTGTTACTCAACAAATTCAGTGAACCCCCGTTATTTCAATTTTTTTAAATTTTTAATAAGAAGCATGCAAAATACGCTTGTTACTGCGATATGGAATGTTTAAGTGCCTGTTACGTAGCATTATGATAGGAAAAGCCATATAGAAGTTTCTTTTTTGGCTAGTTTCGTAATTTCGTTACTCTATGTATTTTTAAAAAAAAATTACCTGGAAGATGAAAAATAAAAAAAAAACAGAGAAAAAATGACAGGGGAATTTGAGAGGTAAAAACTAAGGAATCTTGAGAAAAATACCCACAGGCGAGTTTGAGAAAGGAAAACAACAGGGGAATATGAAGAGAAAAACACAATAGGAGAATTTAAGGAGAAGAACACAACGGGAGAATTTTTGTAGAAAGAAATAAAACAAGGGGGACATTTGAGGAGTAAAAAAATAGGGGATTTTGAGGGGAAAAACAACAGTGAAGTTTGAGTATGGTGCAAATGGTGTGTAGAACTTAAAATAAATCAGTATAGGAATAAAGCAATATGCAATCTGTATATTCTACTTATTGATTTAAGTCAATATCTTTTACTGCTTGCTTCTATATTTTTTATTTATATCTTTAGTAGCTAGTTTTTAAATAGAATGTCCAAAGACAAAGCAATTTAACCATTTTTTTAATAACAATAATAACGTAATCTATGAAATTTAAACAAAAGTAAAACGTTCTGAAATACTAGTTTAGAAATCTTAATACTTAAAATATTATTGCTGACATTATGAATTCAACACTATTAAGGCATACGGAGGTAATTAATTAAAAAAAATAAGAAAAAAAACCTGTCCAATGCAGACAGTTTTATGTTATTTAAAACAATTCAAATTTGACTTAAAGAATATTTAAAAAAACGTAATAATTTTTAGAAAATATGTTTCCCTAAATTAACTAATTAAAATATGAATTTCTCTTCCCGGCATGAAAAATAACAGTAATCATTTTAAATTGTGTATTAAGCTTAAACCATAAACCAATAATCAGTTTAATGTACTGTGCAAGTAAAAGAACAACCACCTGAATTACTTTAGATTAATTATTTGCAATTCTGCGTGCTATCAAACAATATTACTGTTTTATGAATCAAATTGAAATATGCTATTTAATTCAGACTATAACGTTGCGTTTTATTTTAAATGACGAAATCAGATATATAAAAAGGAACTTTCTCTAAATATAATTCTATTCTTTTTGTCACTTCATTTAGATTTTTAACCCTCCCCAAGTCAAAATTCTTGATGGTTCCATCGAAAAATTTTGATGGTTTATGTTGGCTTCAGCGTGATTCGTGATGGTTCAACATCACTTTATGGTTACCCTCATCCAGCATTTTCCATTACGTGTTCATGGTTTTAGATATGCCAACAAACTACCATCATTCCATGATGGAAAATGATACTTTAATGCTATGATGGTTAACCATCAAGAGAAGTTTGACTCTCATATATCAACAGTTCATGATGATCCGTGAGATTCATGATGGTTCGAACTATACATTTCTGTGATGGTTTAATGAGAAATCTTGTTGATTCTTAGCAATAAACCATCAGAATAAATTTTTTTATTTTTATATTAGACCATCATAAATCAGTCCGAATTACTACATTGGGATGATGGTGGTTAATGATCGTTCCAACATTTGATTTATAAGATACCATGATGGAAATTCGTGACGATTCAACATGAACAAACTCTCAAAACAAGTTGCTATTCTTATGTTGGACCATCATTAATCAGTCCGAATTCCCACATTGAGATGATGGTTACTTATGTTGGCTACCATCGATATTATGTTGGTTCATCAATGGAAAACCATAAAAAATTTTGACTTGGGATAGAATGGTAAGCGCAATCTTCAAGTCCCAAAACTTTTGGATAGGGCAGCAGTCTATGGTTTATTTCAATTAATTAGCATGTTTCAGGTCACAATCTCAGTCCATTAAGAATGCTTATTAGTGTATGAAAATCCGTTCACTAGACCATGAGTTGTACAAATCTTAAATTTTTTTTCTCTGTTCAGTGCGCAAAATAAATAGATATAAAAAAAAATAAAAAAAGTAAAATAAATAGAAAATGAAAAAAAAAAATAATCCAACCCGAATAACTTTTGATCTACTAATCGTATCTTCTTGTTCTGGGACTTAAATTTTATAATTCGAAGGAGTGATCTTAAATACGTGAATTAACTAGTACAGGTGATATTTCAAGCTACAAAATCAGACACAAAATCCTACTTTCCCTGAATACCTTTTTTTCAACAGATTCAGATTTTTGACCCCTAAAACATACGGGATAGACGCAATCTGACGTCTCCATAGTTTGGTCCAGAGAGGGAACTAAAGGTTGGGACTTTTTAATGCTTATTTTAGTCTTTGTGTTGCCATATCTTGAGAATTTCTTAAGCGAATTGAAATTTTTTTGCAGGAAATTATAAAACTCGTTTATCTAAAGATAATTTTCTGTCGTTACTATACGACTTTAAAAACTACCAGAAGTATTTTAAATGCTATTTATTTTGGTTTTTATTATCAGAATTAAGTTTTTTTCCTCTGAAATCTCATTGCCGTGCATTATGGTAGCATTTCAAAAATTTGTTTCTTCGTGTGATGCATTAAATTTATCAATCGTTACTTGCAGATACATGAAAAAAAAAACATTACGTAAAGATACATAAAAAACGTTACGAACGTTACTGTAAAAAAGCACAAGCACTCTTAATATTATTCTGAATCACTCAAAATATACAAAAATTATATTCTGTCGTATTAGTTTTTAAAACTCAATATTTTAAAAATGCTATGCTTTTTAGACACTACATTTATGTATAAATTGCACTAGTTAGTACAAAAAAGTGCAATATTCGTCTTGCATTTATAAATTTGAACTAAATTATATGCATAATAAATTATACACATCTTAATATAGAAATTTTTATGGTTATATTTTTATGAAAGCTACGAAATAATTTGACTTAGCTATCATAAATATAGTTTAGAGTTACTTTAAGAGTTTGAAAAATATTGAGACTTTGCTCAAGGATAAAAGCAATTAGCATATTTCTCTTACGACGTTTTACTTTATGGTTATTGTTCTTTTACGTGATGCAAAGTACAATCTATACAAAATATTTATTTCTTCTGGGAAAAAAAGAAACGCTAAAACTCTCAAACCATTTCAGACGGTGCAAACTTTATATCTACAAGATGACTAAGACTGTTTCAAGAACATTCTTTATGTTCAGTAGGAAAGCTTACTTCGTCTTACTGATAGAACAAAATTCATTCTATTTTGAAAGAGAATATGTATTATTCCAACATTACATAAAGTTTTTTTTTAACTTTTCAGAACAACTGTTTTATTTCATGTTTAATCGATATTGGTTCTCTGCCAAAACTCGTAATAGAATGATTATAGAAAAGAACTATGAATAAATTCTTGCAAGTAGAGTTTAAGTGTTTGGAGATGTTTCAAACAGCTTTAGAAAAATGAAATCTTAACTAAAAATGCTTCTTTCTTCATTTTGTTATTGCACCGTGATACAAGATTAGATTTAAGATGTTTTCGGAAAGAAAGCGAATTTCGGTCATTATTAGTTTGGCGCAATTTTACTTTTTGCGAGAATTTTTCACAAAGCGATAAATTTTTATTATTTCTCATTTAGAAGGGGACTCGACGTGACATTTTAGAACAAGAATGAAAAAAGAAAACAAGTATTTGTATTAAATGTAAAAATGAAAAATAGAAGAAAAGTGAACCAATTTTATTATTTTTCTTAAGTGTTTTTTCGGCAATCTAAAGCAAGAAACGATTAATTTATATAAAATATTTAATAAAAAAACGATATGCATCCCTGTAACGTAATTCATGTAATGCGAATTCTATCGAAATCGTATTAACCTATATAAATCGGAATTATGTTTGAATTGGGGAAAAAATCTTATTTCTGTTTCGTTTATGTTAATAAATAAGAAAAATAGTTTATATAGTTTATATTCTTTTTCTTTTAATTTTTAATTTTTTTTAATTTATACATGCACAGTTTTTTGTTGTTTTTGGTTAACAGCTTTTATTTTTTTAAGTTCTATAAAGTTAACTCATTCGAAGTAAAAGATCATTTTTCAGTGTCTATTCAGGATTTTTTTTTCATATACTCATCATAATCACAATAGAATTACCACAAGCTATAGCATTTAAAGACGTGTCCTGACGTCATCCTGACGCACGCTTTTTTAAAAGTTCCTCGTTTTCCATACGAACACCAGCGCCCTCCATCAACACTTGTCAAGTAAAACGCAAACGGTTAGTAAAAACAGTAGATTTATATATGCATGAAATTTTATGGTTATATTTTAGGATCTTTGTTATATTTTTGTTTGTTTCTGAATGATTATATTTGTAACATGAAGAAATGACATATACTTCTCTAAGTGACATATACTCTACAATTATGATTTCTGCTTCAGTAAAAGAAATAATGAAAAAATATATAATTCAGCTTTCGTAACTCGAAAAGAAGAAGGTTTGATTAGGTTCATAATTTCATTTAAATCATGCGATTGTGCTTGTGAAGTTAACGTTACCGCATTAAGATTTGATTTATGATCAAGCTGAATTAATTTTCGAGTCAGATGAATTAATTTTCGGGTCAGATTTAATTGGATACTTGTAGGTGACAACGCGTGTGGGCATCAAACCTGATTGGCTTCTGAATCCCGGTATAGGCGAATACCACAATTTGCTACGACGTAGCTTGTAAGTATCCGGTTGTCTGAATTTATGTAAGTGAGCCGTGGTGGCTCAGGACATAGAGCGTTCACTTCCCAATGAGGTGAACCGGGTTCGAATCCCAGCGATGTCGATACAAATTCCGCTCTCGTCTCGCACCGACCGCAGTGCTCTGACGGAAAAATATCCTCAGTAGAAGACGGGTCATGAGTCCCCTTGCCGTCAGGCTAACCTTAGAAGTTTCTTGTGGTCTTTCTCTGCATGTATCGCAAATGAAGTTTATTTACCTCCCAATACTTGATCCATATGTTCCTTTGTCTTCTGGATTGGGTTCAAAACTACAAGGCTTCGGAGTTCAACATTGGTAGTCGTAAGTCCTAAAATTGGGTCTGAGGTTCAACGACGGTTATAAAGTAAAAATAAAATATCATCTGGCCGACTGTGTTCTGGAAAGTATTTACCGGTTGAATTGACAAGCTAGATCTTCAGACCTCAGCCCAATGGAGAATGCCTTACAGGGCCTAAAGGGCAGGTTTAGGCAGTAAAGGGCCGAAAAATTTGCCATTTTGTACAATATTCTTATAAATCGAAATCACTCATCACTTTTTAGGGGTGCGATCTGATCTGTGCACTAATGTACTATCTATGACTGACAATCTTGCCAAAAATACAAAACTCGTGATCTCACAAAATATAAATTTCAACAAATATGTTGTTGTTGTTTCTAATGACACTTGGACAAGCCAAGCTCACCACCCATTTTCTCTGCGTATTAAGTTAGGAAGGAAAGCTTTTTATTTGACATTGCAGAGTTTGATGCTGTATCCACTGAGCTACAGCAGCCCTCATCAAAAAATTTACCAAGAAAAAGAATAAAGGAATATAATTGTACGTAGGTACTCATCTAAAAGATATCAATAATATGTTTAGAGTAGTTTGTATTTCTGATAAGTTTCAGAACATTTGTGTGCGCAGTTCGAAATATTCCAAAATAAATAAATAAATAAACATATAAATAAATAAAGACACTGCTAACATCTCATATAACCTAAATCCTTATACTTTTCATTGTGTAAGTTAACCTACAAATAAAAAATAAGTTACTCAAAAATAATTTATTCAGCTTTGATGTATAGAGCAGTAACACATGATCGTACAAAATCAGAAAAATTCTCGCAAATCATGTTCTACATTTTCTAAGTATGCAATTTTTGTTATAGTGCCATCTATAGGTGTTTTTTTTAATCATCTTATATTTCCTAAATTTCAAGCCAATTAATGGTATTAATATTATATAATTGAATGAAATCTCCAGTTCCCTAAACCTACACTGAATCTCTTTAAATTAAAATATGAATTATTGAAATTAAAATTCAGTGCCAAACGACAAATATTTTTATGACGAAATTTGTTGTACTGTAATTTTACAAGCCTTAGTTTTCCTACCTACTTTGTTGACTAGTAAAACAATAGTTCAAATACATTCAAATTTTATATTATTCTACACTTCCAAGTTTATCTTTTTTGCTTCACTTTTCAAACATCAAAACCATTTTTTAAAACTTTTCTTCGTTCTTACAAATACATCAGATACACCTTAAAAATTCTATGTATCCCGTAACTATTTTCCACAACTTTCAAACTTTTAATAAAACATTACTTCGGATCGATTTAGATTATGATACTGTTTTACCTCCTTCAGAGTTTATCTTTGACATTTTTGTTTTACTTTGCGAACTCCAATTATTCTTCTGCAAATAGCAACCTCTCAGTCACAAAAAGAAAATGTCTTACTGGTTCATCAATCATTACGAGCTGGAGAGGTTGTGTTACTTCTACTTTTCGTCTGATTCTGATCACTTATTGTTGTTTTGTTTTAAGGTTCTCTTACAAATACTCGCAGACTTGCAACAAAGAAAAATACAAACGATAACATAACAATTTAAAAGGTTTCAAATTTATATATTTTCGGATAGTTTCCTAAACACAAAATACGAATTTTTAGAATCCTTGTCAAAAAAAAAAAGCTTGAAAATTAGAAGTAGCAAATTAATACTTAAATGAGGAGAATAAATTCTGTGCCCTTTTATTAATAAAAAATGCGGAATGAAAGACGACTAAACTAGTTTAATTGCCTGATGACATTTGGATGTGTTTTTATAAATCACCTTTCAACTCTAATCTGTTTTCTTGGGTTATCAAAAAGATTTTAGTGCTCTATCCCACGTTTTTAAATAGTGGCTGTAAAATTCAAAATAATAGATAATCGGCTATTGCGTAGTCTATTCTCCAAACGTAACTGAAGAGAAAATTATGTAAACGAAACTCTGTAAATAGGACAAGAAAATTTGAGTGAAGGAGTTTTAGATGTTGTATTTTAAATTGGAGGAAATAATAAAAAAAAAATACTCTTTTTGAAATTAAGCAAAACACGTAGGTCGTGATATGTCATCCGTACCGGGGTGTTTTAAAAAACAACAAATGGATTTTTAAAATCAATTAAAAAACAACGTAGTGCGATAAAAAAATTTATAATTTGAGGTACTATGTTTGGGAAACTAGAAAATTTCCTCCCATCAAATTACACTTTTAGTGAACTTCCCGCCAGTAGGTGGCGCTGAAAGCATGCGAGGGCTGCAGAGAAATTGAATCCGTGGCATAACCAGTCGGTATTTTGCCAGGCAATCAGTTAGAGATCACTTGAGAAAGATTTTCGTTATGGTTTAAGCATTAGAACTGCGGTTATTCATCGTTTAGCAGTATCACTTATTGCTAAGAAGTTATTCCTATTTTGCAGTGCCACCTATTGATAAAAAGTTTAATTAAAAGTGCAATTTTGTTTGATTGAAATCTAGTTTCTCAAGCATAATGCCACAAACTAATAATTATAGAGTTTATGTTTTTTTATTTATTGATTTTCAAAAACCATCAGTAATTTTTGGTGCAAATGAGATATCACCGAATTTTTAATTTCATTGAAGAAATAAAAAAGGAATTATTTTATTTTTCTAAAAAACGTATTTTAATAAGCTATTCTTGAATAATTATTAAAACTATTCAGTTCTTAAAGTCAAAAGAAATTGAATTTATTTATATTTAAATAAATGTATATTTGTTTTGAAATTATTTATTTTTTATTTGTAAATTAAAATAACGATTCTTGAAAAGAAATAATGAAACAAGTTAAGTTTCGTTATGTTTGCGTTTATCTTTTAAAGATATCCATACAGATTGTTCGAAACTACGTTTCATAACAATTTTCTTTAGTATAATTAGTTTATTGCGAAAATAAAAGTATAATTATTTCTTGCATGCAATTATCATTGTAACTGGAAAATTACTTAAAGAGTAATCTCATAACAAACTATACCAACATAATTCAAGAGAAATAAAGAAATAAAGCGCGTCTGCGAATTTCCACCTTTCTCTTATTTTCCAGGATTGAGAACTTCTTCGTTATTTAGCTCGTGCCTGAAAGGGTTGTTTATGCATACATGCATGCATTATTAACATTTTGTTAATATGCGTCTTAGTATTTAATTTTCAGTGCAAGGTAATTGAAGAGAGCAACATTAATTTTGCCTTTCTTAATCAGAAGCGCACACGAAATTGAGATTCTGATTTCATTTCGGATTGCAGCAAAAGCGAAAGAGAGGAAAGCTGCCAACCATAATATATGCATCTAAGCATCGCCTTTTCAAACTTCCGACTTTCCTTTACACCCACCCACTCCCCTACCATGTTTCTTCCCGTTATGTAGATTGAATGTCATGGACTTGAAATACCAGTAACTCATTTAGAGTTGTTTAATGATCATTAGAATAATTTGGTCGCAAGTGCTGAATGTATTTGCTTTCAGCAGCGTTATAATGAAATTAAATAGTGTTTTGTATGAAGTAAATACATTTAGATTTCTAATTGTTTCTTGAAAAATACATTTTAACAACTTAAAATTGATATTCTGATAATTATAAGTATTGTGTAATAGAATAAAAGATTTCTACAACATCTTTAATACATTGGCGGTAATCAAAAATAAATTAAAAGTTTACATGTCACAGGCGAAGTTTGAAATACGGCATTCTATAGAATGCCTAGGCATTGTATAGAATTTTTAAAACTAGCCGACAAAATATGAAGCAACTTATATTTCATACATTTCCTAGGCATTCTATAGAATCCCAAATGCATTCTATAGAATGCCTTTCGAATATCACGTGACAATGCATAAGCAAGGCAAATAGCATTTGTCATTCACTAGAATGCCTAGGTATCATATACAATGCCTAGGGAAAGTATGTGATACTTCTCATATTTCATACCTTGCCTAAAAAAATCAGACGTTCTATAGAATGCCTGCGTTTCATACCTTGCCGGTAACGTATATAACGAAAGAAAGTGAGATCAAAACTACCAGAAAATGGTAAACTTTACCGTGATCTAGGGAGCAATATAAAGTTCTTCAATATTTGCTAACGTACTTTGGTAATTGCTTTGGTAAATTAAAAATAAAATATGATTTTATTACCATGCTGTTTAGTTGTAAATGTGGTATAATTTGGTGATTTTATCATGATGCTTTATAGCATAACATAAAAACTATTTATTTGCTTAATTTTACTTTTTAGTTTTGTATTTTTTACTAAATGTTTGTTAATAAGAACTGTAATTTTGAAAATCAGGATTTCCGTTAAACTGTTTATCTTATGAATTGAAAAATTGCCAAATTAATTGTTTAAATATCGCATATTTTGGTTTTTTATAATCAGGAATAGTCTGGAAATGTTATTATCATCAAACTGGAGACTAACTAGATCAATTAGAAATATTATTATCAAGCATGGTAAATTTACCAGAATTCGCCAATACACAAATACCCACAAGGAGTTGTGTGTATTGGTGTTTGTATGTGTGTTACTTTTACGTATTCTAAGTGCTGATCTTATAACTACACGAACGAATACCAATGCATTATGACAGCAAGAAGGCGAGAATTATGAAAGCGCTTAAAAATATAGTTTAATCCCCAAAATAACTTAAAAGTATCTACGAAAGATTTGCAGTTATTTTGAAGAAAACGTAAAATTTTAAATTCATGTTAAGATTCCTGAAGAAAACTTTAAGGCACCAGACTACGATTTTTTTTTACCGACTTTGAACAAATATAATTTTTTTTACATAAAATAAAACTAAGGAACTTTTTTTTCAAATACCGTTTGAATTTTGTTTCTACGTCAAATAGAATAGAAGTTATGATAATTAAAAAAAACATTTATATTCGTTATTTAAATTTATAATTTGCATTTTTCTCAAACCTAAATTTTTGTTTATTTTTCTTCATTCCAAATACATTATCTAAAAATATTTTAGCTCAATATACTTGAAATTGCTTGATTGGATAATATAATATTGTTTGAATAAATATAATTGCTTGAATGTTTGCTATATATATATCTAGAAAACAGATTACCAACTAGTAGATTAAACTATTATTTTACACTTTGCAGATAAAACGAATATAATTCATCGCAATCGTTGGCCTTTTTCGCCAAACAAGTTCCCATATTTACTTATAAAAATCTAAGTTTTAAAATTATGTTTAATTCTTAGTCCATTTTCCAAGTTGAAGTTTACTAGCATTTATATAGCAAGAATAATGAAAAAAAATGAAATTTTAGCAAAGATAAATGATTTTGAAAAAAAGTTTGATTTTTGTGCTTTTTTTAACCAGTTTTCTCCCCTATTTTTTTACTGCAGAATTTCGTATTTATATCACGTTTTAATGTATAATAATACACACATAAACCAAATAAAAAATATTCTAAATTAAAAATTTTAGAGCTTTGTCTCAAAATTTATTCGGGTATCTTAAGATTCATCAGTAGATGTCCTCGTGTTGAAAATGCTTGCTCTTCATTTAGGTTAAAATTTAGCAAATCAGAAACTTCAAATCAGCCGGAGAAAACCGTAACCAATTAGAATCCTCCTTCAAGAAGCAGATTATTCACTTTTATGAATATTTATAAAAACCCTTGATATGAATCACCATTTTAATTGACATGCCAACTATTGCATAGGCATGGCATATATTCATGTTTTCTGATCACTGCTGATCACCGATGTCAAGGAAACATATATTTTGTTACTATGTGAATAAAATGGAAATATCCTGTTAAGGGCTATTTGGAGGTTGTTTACATTTCATTACCGTTGGCAGATGGGTCTGATTCAGAACTAAATGAACTCTTTCGTAGTAGGCAATAGAATCGTTAGACCCCAGGAGCTCTTTCCTTCAGTAGAGCTAATGGACTTGGAGCAGAATGTTCTTTCTGTTGTTAATATATTGAAGAGACATTCTCAAATGGGGCAGAAAGCTCTAGGGTTAATTGAAGTCGGAATGGAACTGGAAGAGCTGAAAGCAGATTCTTTTGAAGGCCGCCATTTGCATTATTCAGTTCGTTTCCTCAGGAAATAAAGGAAACTTTGGAACTGTCAAGTGGAACTAACTTAATCGAGTCATGAACTGATGAAATTAAATCAATGGAAAACAGAGGATCTTTTAAGATTGTGAAATAGTGGGCAGTAACTTTTCGTAATGGGCCAATGGCGGTCAGGAAGAAGTTTTGACAAGTTTGTGGGAAACATGTGCCGCAGTTATGTTTTCGATAGATTTTTCGATTTCTAATTAAAGAACTACTTTTTTTTAAACTAAAACTTCACTAGATTAATATATAGTTCAGTTTAAAGTTCCATTTACATATATTTGCTAATACGACAACAAACCTTCCATTTTCGAAAATAAAAAAGGGTTATAAAGTACAGACAATACGTTTCATTTTACATGTGTAATGATGTATATGTTCTTCATTTTTGAGATATTATTAGAACAATATTCAGGATCGGTCCTAAGGACTTTAAATTATTCGCCAGTAAATTAGTTAAATAAATAAATAATATATANTAAAAAAGTACTAGTTTTCGGAACCCTATTTTTGCTCTAACGGAACACCAGTTGGGAACCACCCTGAGAGGAGATTCTGGACCCTGATCGTTTCGCTTACCACATAGAGTGATTTTTGTTTCTTGATGTCAAATTAGGTGTTATATCTGAATTAAAATGCATTTAGTTAAAATATACCAAGACATCCATGATCCATTGGGTTAGAAATTAAACCTGTTCATTTAGCTCTACAGCAATTGCAACTTTATTTGCATTGTTTCAAATTCATTTCTAAATTTTTAGTAGTTTAAAATTAAAAAAAAAAGGAAATTATTATGTTATCAATATTACTTTTCCGCATTACATATTTTCACAAATTTCTTGTAATGCTTCACAATTTTGAATTCATTACCTTAATTTCTTTACTGTTTAATGAATGCACATTAGTTAATAAGTTTAGGTAACAAATTAACGATGTGTATCCTAAAATGTTGCAATAAGTTAGCATTATAACTACGAAACACTTCTTTTAGTGTAAAGCCTTTAAGCTAAAATAAAAATAAAAATTAAAAATATAATAATAACAGAGAATACTATGTAAGAAATTATTATAAATAAGCACTACATTTGAGATTAAATTGGGGAAGAAGAAATGCATTACAAGCAAACAATATTTTCGTAACTCATACTAATTTTCTAATTTTATATTAATATTAATTGTGGATATATATATATATATATATATTATAATAATAGATAACAGCTCTTACTCACTCATTGTATAAATAATTCATGTATATATATTGATTTATTTTCCCAGTTACAATAATTTATAACAATAAGAATTCAGATTATAATTACATATTTTTAGGTGTTAAAATCAGTCCCTCATAGCACCTCTAATTTTTATTTCAGCACATTATTCATTTCTCGTTTAAACTTATTTTTTTAGAAATTTTAATTATTATTATTGTTGATTTTTTTTCCACAAAACAATCTATTTATGCTTTCCTTACAAGTGAGATACATTTAATGAATATTTCATTTGCCTAGGTAATTTTATAGTTTTGAGACAGTATAAATAATAAACTGAAAATTATAAATATTAATTTTCGAACAGCAAGAGTAACAAACCCTTCTCTTGTAATATCCTGAAGCAGAACACAATAGCATTCACACTATCTCTCGCTTTATCGTTTACGTGATATATAATAAAATATTCCACGAGTGAATCACATTTATTAATGCGACCCAATAACCAAAACTCATACATTATTTACAAAACTATAAATTTTTGGCACATAACCATCCTCATGAATTTTGTCGTCCTTAACTCTGCCGGTAATAAAATCAAAGAGAAGAATCTGAAAACATTAATTTTTATGGGGACACAGATTTCTAATCCGAAACACGATTGTTAAAAAGGTGAATTAATTGCACTCTCGGAAATAAAATTCTCACTTTTAACGATTCAGCAATCTTTGAAAATTATTTCTTCCCTAAATCACGTGGTATGTGACAAAACGGGAACTCTCAAATATATGACGCAAATGTATTTCTAACCGCATCGTTGTGCATTCTGGGAGACTTTTTTCCCTAATGGTAGGTACTGAACATTAGCTCTTCCCTTCGGAAGAGACCGGAAGTGTTGCTCATTTAACGTTACCCAGTGGTCACCTATGAACCTAAGTAACGGAGCGAGCAACATTACCCACACCTCACTGCCACAAATACCTGTCCATAGGGTGGGCCACATTCACACCCAACAAATGACAACACAGAGAGAGAAACATCCATGCCCAGAGCGGGATTCGTACCCACAGCCATTGGCTTCGTAGTCAGGCTCGCCAACCGCTCAGCCATCTGGCCGGCTTGTGGGAGATTGTTAACTAGAATAAAACTAGAAGAAGACTAGATGATCGAAAATAAGGAAATAAAATAAGCTGAATTTATTTTATTTCCTTATTTTCGAGGCATAGGGGAAATTTATCTCACTGTTCCATTTGTCTTTCATGTGCTATTAAGGTGACATATTGACTTAGCTGTATGTTGCCCTCAATAAAGTGATTATTAGAAATTATTAGGCATCACTAAGATTTTTTTTTTCATTTTTAGAAGAAAAAAATAGAATGACGAAATTTGTTAGAAATAGAATGGCACTAGTTATTTGTTCACTTTCACAAATTATTCACTCGGAGCATAATCGGGAAACGGTTTCGTCACAAAGGAAGAAAGTTTCGTGAAATTTGAGTATTCATTTTTTATAGTGTGGACAATATCGCATCAATATTCAATTAAAAAAGTTAGTATGCCTATACAGTGATAACCTTGAACAAGTGATAACATTAAATGATAATTCATGCTGTTTANAATAAAACGAAGTGCTAAGTGATTTAAAAAAATGAATAAAATACGCAAACCTTTCAAATTTTTTTGTTTGAACAAAGTTGATTGACTTTTGTCCAAATCTAAATGACAAAAATAAACTTTGTTTTAACTTTATTTCTAAAAATAAAAACAACAAGATTTATAAATTTAAAATCAGTAATAAAAACTGATTATTAGAAGTTTCATCCAAAAAGTTTTTAATAAATTAAAAGAAAGTAGAAAAGTAACTTTACAAATTCAATTCTTTATGAGCGCCTAAATTAGATTGCCGATAATTTTCACATTTAAAAGTAAAAAGAAGTTTTTTAAAGAAAAACTTATCTAATTAATGAAGAAACTCTTCTTTATATATTCTTTTCAATAATAGATTGTTTCAGAACAAGGTAACATCAGCGATCACGAAGTTAGTCCCACTGAAAATAATCTGCAAGAAAAGTCGCGACGAAGAGAAAAAAGCTAAGAGGTGCGAAAAGGAACATGCGATATTCTGATTATACAGCTCACCAATCAAGGCCATTTCAACATAATGAAACGAACATCGTCTTCCACAGCGCGAGTCGACATCGGAAAGTAAGAGAAGAGTCTTATATCGCTATATCGTTATCTTATATCCTTGCGCGTCTTATATCGCTATATCGTTTTGGGCTCGTTGTCTTTACTCGACGGCTTAAATCAGATTTCTGATGCATCGCCTTGAATGAAAGTCGCTGTATCGTCTTGCCGATATATGCGTTAAATCGATATGTCTCGATACATCGATTTATAGCCCAGTCCTAGTCCAGATATTAAACTGAAAATTATAAATGTTAATTTTCGAACAGTCAGCGTAACAAACCCTTCTCTTGTAGTACCCTAAAGCAGAACACAATAGCATTCACACTATCTCTCGCTTTATCGTTTACGTGATATATAATAAAATATTCCACGAGTGAATCTCATTTATTAATGCGACCCAATAACCAAAACTCATACATTATTTACGAAACTATAAATTTTTGGCACATAACCATCCTCATGAATTTTGTTGTCCTTAACTCTGCCAGTAATAAAATCTAAGAGAAGAATCTAAAAACATTTATTTTCATGGGGACACAGATTTCTAATCCGAAACACGATTATTAAAAAGGTGAATTAATTGCACTCTCGGAAATAAAATTCTCACTTTTAACGATTCAGCAATCTTTGAAAATTATTTCTTCCCTAAATCACGTGGTATGTGACAAAACGGGAACTCTCAAATATATGACGTAAATGTATTTCTAACCGCATCGTAGTGCATTCTGGGAGATCTTTTTCTTCCTAATGGCAGATACTGAACATTCGTTCTTCCCTTCGGAAGAGGCCGGGAGTGTTGCTCATTTAACGTTGCCCAGTGGTCACCTGTGAGCCTAAGTCACGGAGGCGAGCAACATTATCCACACCACACTGCCACAAATACCCGTTAATAGGGTGGGCCACATTCACACAACAAAGGACAACACAGAGAGAGAAACATCCATGCCCAGAGCGGGATTCGAACCAGCAGCCATTGGCTTCGCTGTCAGGCACGACAACCACTCTGCCACCTGGCCGGCTTGTGGGAGATTGTTAACTAGAATAATAAGGAAGTAAATAAGGAAATAGATTGAGCTGACCGAGTTGCATAGTGGCCAAGGAGTTTGCATCGTACCAGGAAGATCTCAGGTTCTAATCCAGATTCGTGCATGGGGGAGATTTATCTCATTGTTTTATTTGTCTTTCGTGTGCTATTAAGGTGACATATTGACTTAGCTGTATGTTGCCCTCAATAAAATGATTATTAGAAATTATTAGGCATCACGAAGATTTTTTTTTTAATTTTTAGAAGAAAAAAAATAGAATGGCGAAATTTGTTAGAAATAGAATGGCACTGGTTATTTGTTAACTTTCACAAAATATTCACTCGGAGCATATATCGGGAAACGGTTTCGTCACAAAGGAAGAAAGTTTCGTGAAATTTGAGTATCCATTTCTTAAAGTGTGGACAATATCGCATCAATATTCAATTAAAAAAGTTAGTAGGCCTATACAGTGATAACCTTGAACAAGTGATAACATTAAATGATAATTCATGCTGTTTAAAATAATTGAACGTACTATTAGTATAAATTTAGGATTTTGAAATCGTTTAATAATTGGGTTCCTAATTTTAGACTATATTTCCAGTAACTCATGAACTCAATGAAAATTATTTTATCTGTCTTTAAAAATAGAGCAACTATAACTATTTTGTAGCTTAACTATCTCGTGCGAATACGACGTTTAGTACCGGTAAAATTATTGCTAATGGGTACATGGACAAAGGAGCAAGGGTATAGAATGAGGCAAGTTTACTATTTCTCCCTTGTAGCATGATATGTTAAATAAACGTAAATTTTTCGGCGATCTGTAAAGTCAACACGCTTTATACATAAATTTTACGTAATATTGACGGAATGATATTACCACTGCAAAATTTGGTACAAAAAGCGTTGGTATGTTTTACGTAATGTTAACGGGATAAATTTTAACAACTACCCTTCCGTAAAATTACTTTCTTATATTTTACGAAAGATTGACGAAAGAAAATTTACTATTTAGATTTGGTTAAAATGCTTCCGGGTATTTTACGTATTATTGACGAGTAAATTTACCATTTAATTTTCGAAAGGAAAGTTTTCGCATATTGTACGTAATAAAGCTGACTTATGTCATTTGAATTTTGGTAAAAAGCTTCCGTATTGTGTTCCGTACTGTAATGGACAAAGGATAGTTTTGGTACTTGTAAGAGATACTGTTAAGAGTACTGTTCTGGTAAGATATGTACCTAGTTGCCTGATCTGTGTAGTTAAACTAGGGAGAAGGGGATTCAGTGTGATATTATCTAATCAATAAAGCTTATATATTTACTTTTATTTGAAGTGACTACAAAATAATGCAAGTAAACCTTTCAATTATTTAAAATGCATGTACAGTTCTGGACCATATTATTAGGCGCACTATAAGATACTATGTGAAATCTTAATTATCAGTATATACTATACAGCTTTATTGTTTTTACGGGACTGAAACCGGTTTGCACCTGCTTACGTTCGTGTAACAATTGATTAAATAAGATGATATATAATATACATTCTACGATATAATAAATTAGACGACATATTATGTAAATACGGAATATGTTTTTAATCAGGTATTATATTATTATATTGTAATAATTAGCTCAAATTATTAGACGCACTGTAGTTTTTTAATAATTGCATGCTTTGCACAAGTTTATACGCAATACTTTAATATTTAAACATGCATGTAATAGGTTTTTATTCAGGAGATTTTTATATACTTCCTATTTGTATTTATTTTTACCGTATTGCATTACAATGCTAACCTATTAATACACGAACGTAAACGAGTACAAACCGGTTTAAGCCTCGTAAAAGTAATAAAGCTGTATAGTATCACCTGATAATTAAGATTTTACATAGAATCTTATAGTGCGTTTAATAATTTGTCATGGGAACGTATTTTAATTTGTGAAACAAGAAATAAAATTGATTTATATTAAAACTCCCTTTCTTAATTGCTCTGATTCACAAATCTATATTTAGTAAAACTTTTTTTTCGACTTTCTTAAACTTTGGGACATTTTACAATTTCGTTTAGACTTTTTCATTCAATTTTCATAAACTTATATAAAACAACAAAAAAAAAACTTATTTTAGAAATAGCATGCAGTTAGTTTTTGGAACCACGATGCGCATTAGTAAATAATTCTAGATTCAGCCTCCCATTTGGAACGAGAATCGTATCCCTGTTTGTTCTGTTCATTAGATGCATGTTTTAACTGACAAAGCACACGTTAGCGCTGCAATCTCAATCTAACTGTGTAATCTCAAACTATCTACAATCAAGACACTGAAGACTGCTTATATGGGATGATGGATGCTGGAGATAAACAGGAACCATTACAGCTCTTCCTCCGTTTAAATCCTGAGAGGATCCAAACAGTCGTCGTCCAATCACTGACGTTCATATTCGATGCCTAACGTGTCATTGGGCGATTCAATAGATTCACTGGACAGAATTAGAGATAGAATTATACCTCGGAGATTAAATGCGTTCTTGGAATGTATAAAACACATTCATTTTGAATTAACTCAAATTTAAACTCGAGTTTGTTATGTCTTTGAGAAATCTAAAAGGTGCTTAAAAGCGAATGAACTTAGAATTTTCAATTTTAGAGTACTTGTATAATTTAAGCGTGTAATTTTCTTAGAATTGCGCATTTGCTCCCATGTCTATCACTTGTTTCCTCTGGATATTCTGGGTTTAATAATAAATGTTTATGGTCTCTTAAATATTTTATTAATAAAATAATGATAGAGACAATTTAAATAGTCCAACATATTTATGCACATATTATATAGTCAAGTCACATTAAAATAATACGTATTTTGTTATTGAAGTTGGCAATAACTATCGTGTTTAGTAACTCTGGTTCAAACAGTGAAAATAGTGTATTTAAAATAAAATTTATGCTCTGTTAAAATTTTTATTTTTAACTTACGGTGAAATAACCGGAAACAATCTGCCCATCCAATTAATTGTAAATTTTATGGTTAAAGTTCTTTTTTTACCATAAAGGGATTGAAACCGTTTACAACAGGTATGGTTAAAAACAGTGAATTCAATTTATTGACCCTTTACAACTAGCATGGTCTCTAAACTATTAAATTGAAATAAAACTGGAGTTAGTTAGGTATTATTAGGCTTTTCGTCAGGTAGTGGACATTAGAGTTAGGTTGCGGTTGATTCATGTTTTGTCAAATGAACCGCGATATATGGTTTATCTATTGATGGCATCCATCTTTAGAAATGGTAAATACTGGACTTTTTATGTTAAGCAGCTATGTGGTGCTGCTAATGTGTGGATGACAGTTTCATATTCTAATAATGCAGCGTAAGCGATTGGGGAGTTCAAGTCACTGGAAACTCTTCATGTGTTGAAGGAATGGAAGTAATATTGTAATGTCGGCACTGAAATTCGAACCCTCGTTCAGCCCACCATGAGATGTTAGATCAGCCTTTTTGGCTATAGTATGCATCCATTTGAAAGGAACTCAGTGACTTCATAAAGTGGGACTTGTTAGCATGCATAAATTTCTGGTTGATTAACCGTACTTTGTGAAAGCACATAGTTAACAATTCTTACAGTTAACAGTTTGAGTACCATTTTTTGTGATTATTTAACTGTTTATTTAATATAGTAAAATAAAAATCATATAAATTGCTATTTAAAATTTTTTTCAGTAAGATTTCTGACAGTGTAAGGGATTTAAAATGTCTTTGAACTTGTCATATCTGAGCAACCCATGACATATTTTAAGTGAATTATGATATTAATTTGTTTATGTAAAATAAAAATTTAAAACTAGCTGATAAATAGCAATCCCAATTTTGAACAGTAATCAAAATATTATGCTTATAGTAATAGTAATCTTATGACACCCTTAAACCCGTAACTTAAAAACAGTTAAATTTTTCTTATAAAACAGAGTTAACATCTACTATGCACAGAATTTACGTGATATATAATCAAATTTTATCTGACTCTTTCTACAACCCATGACTGGAGATGTGGCGTTTCTGAAAATCTAGCCAGAAAAAAATATTTGACTCATGGATAAGAAGTGATCGCAATTTCCTCTCTTTTGAGATTTTGTCTCATCATTATTATTATTTTTCTTATCATAACATCTACTGATGCAGTTTTTGCAACCCATGACTGGAAATGTAACTTTTATGAAGATCTATCCAGGGAAAGCAATTATTTGACTAATGGGTTACCAATGATTGCAATTTTCTCTCTTTTGAGATTTTGTCTTATCATTATTATTATTTTGTCTTATCATAACATCAACTGATGCAGTTTTTACAACCCATGACTGGAAATGTAGCGTTTATAAAAATCTATCCAGGGAAGGGAATATTTGACTAATGGGTGACCAGTGATCACAATTTACTCTCTTTTGAGATTTTTTATCATCATTATTATTATTTTGTCTTATCATAACATCAACTGATGCAGTTTTTACAACCCATGACTGGAAATGTAGCGTTTATAAAAATCTATCCAGGCAAAGGAAATATTTGACTAATGGGTGACCAGTGATCACAAATTACTCTCTTTTGAGATTTTTTCTTATCATTATTATTATTTTGTCTTATCATAACATCAACTGATGCAGTTTTTACAACCCATGACTGGAAATGTAGCGTTTATAAAAATCTATCCAGGGAAAGGAAATATTTGACTAATGGGTGACCAGTGATCACAATTTACTCTCTTTTGAGATTTTTTCTTATCATTATTATTATTTTGTCTTATCATAACATCAACTGATGCAGTTTTTACAACCCATGACTGGAAATGTAGCGTTTATAAAAATCTATC
>NC_092204.1:13180504-13202349 GCF_043381705.1 Parasteatoda tepidariorum
AAAAAAAAAAAAAATTTAAAGCCAATACGGTTCACCAAAACTTAAGAGCCTATTGATAATATAACAAGAAGAAAGTTAAGAAAAACAATAAGTTTCATTTATTGCGCATAAGCTGCAAGTAAACAGAAGTCATTAGATAAGTTCAAAATGAAGATAAAACAAAGGAAAATTATAGACATATGAAAAAAAGGAGGGGATAATAATGAAAAAAATAACAAACAACAGATTAAAAAAAAAAAGGATGAAATTTTTTTAAAAAAACCGGAAAGTAAAAGATATAATCTTTTCATCAGCCCACACGATTATATCCGTAAAAAAGAGGGCTTTCTGGTATTGGATCAATATAGCCAAAGCAAAATATATTAATACAATAGTGTGAGGAGCACTCAAAAAAATTTTTTACAAAATTACAACAAATAAAATAGAGTACAGTAAGTAAAAATAACACGTAAAAACAGAAAATAAAATAAAAGAAAAAGAAAAAACAGTATAAAACAGAATCTCTAAAGCGAGTAGCGAAATCAGACTTGCATGAACGGGAAATTTTTCAAGAGTGATTTAAAAATATTTTCGCAACAAGATTGCCAGATTACAAAATATGAAAACAAAAGCGCAAATTGAGTGTAACTAGAGGAATGTATGTCTTTTTTTTTAATCAGTTGTTTGTTATTTTTTTTCATCATTATTGCCCCCCCCCCCACTTTTTTCATATGTCTATAATTTTCCTTTGTTTTATCTTCATTTTGAACTTATCTAATGAGTTCTGTTTACTTGCAGCTTATGCGCAATAAATGAAACTTATTGTTTTTCTTAACTTTCTTCTTGTTATATTATCAATAGGCTCTTAAGTTTTGGTGAACCGTATTGGCTTTAAATTTTTTTTTTTTTTTGAACTAAGGGAGTGGAATACCACAAAACATTTCCCCGATCAAAGTTCTTCCTTTAAATATCTCAAAATTTATTTTGACAGAAAGGAAAAGTATGATAATTATTTCGAATTAAAATTATTGCTTCAATTTTAGTGTTTATGACAGGTGGTCTTGTAATCCAAGCGGCAATTATCATTTCTTAAGAGCATCTTTTTAACTTATCGAGATATTTATACGTGTTTCTAAAAAATGGCATATTTCCCTTGTTATTAGATCAAGTTTCCGATTTTTTCTTCTTTTTTTTGTTGATAGTTTGAGTATACAATTAAATAAAGTTTCAAGAGAAAGTTATCTTACCTGAATAATTTTTCATTCATTTTTCAATTAAATCTCTATGTGGACGTCTTAGAGACAGCTTATGCAAATATTGGTAACAAATGGTTTTATTAATAATCAATCATTTTTTTAAAAAAAAAATTGCTTCATCAAAGCATCTGAAAAAAGTTTAATATTCTTTGTAAGGATTAGGATACTTTACAAAATTAATGAATTTTGTGTCCATTAATGTTTGTTAATAATAAGCATAAAGCGTTTTTCAACCACATTTGAATTTTAATGTTTACTGAAATGGAATTAAGAAAAGGGTTGGATTATATGTTAATTTTTTAAAGCAATGTTTACGAATTCAATAGAATTTATTCAAGTTTAATGAATCTTTCTAAATGATAGTTACGAAATGAAGATTAATGAAATATTTTATAATGTTTTATTTACATTTTGCGTACTAATGATTAATTTTTGAATAGTTAGTACTGAATATTTCTTTTTAAAATAAGAGAAATTTAGTTCCATATAAAAAATGATGTTTGTTAAATTATATTTCTTATTCTTGTCAATATTTTAGCATTTTGTTATTTAAATCGAAAAGCTTGAATATATGTTTAATATAAAATGAAATTAAATTGTCTAAGTTGTAAAAAGTTTGCAATAAAAAAATTAAAAAATAGAGAAAAAATATTGTTTGAAAAAACTAAATATTGTAAAAAGGCAACAAAATAAGTTTAAAAAAATAAGTAAAGCGTTAAACTACCTCATGAAAATATTAAAAGTTAAGCACGAAAAACTCATAAAATGTTAATGAGGACGTTAAAAGTTTAGAAGAAACTTTTATTTAAGTATACAAAAAATGTCATATTTTTAAAAATACGTAGGAAACTGAAAATAAAAGTTGTCGACGAATATTAGAAATATATTCGTTACAATTAGTTATCAACGAAAAATTAGGTATATCTTTTTACGTGACGGAAAGAAATGAAATAAAAATATTAAATATTGTTTAAGAAAGTAAAAAAGTGTAAAAAAAAGCCATGAAAATATTAAAAGTAGATATTGAAATCCAATAAAATATTAATGAAGACGTCAGAAATATATATTAATCATAATTCGATGTGTGAAAATGACGCCATATTTAAAGCGAGGAACAAAACGGATAATCAAAGCCTACAATAGCATAGCAATCAAATTTCAACTAGAAATTGACATTTTTTTGAAACCGGGTACTTATATTTAGTTAACGTCCGGAAGTCGCGAATATGTTTTTATGCTGCACGAACTTTCCGTTCTGATTACATTATTATTTCAAGTTGGCAGCTTTTGTTAGAACGTTTAAAACTATGCTTCAGTTTTCAAAGTCTATAATATCAAATCTATTTGATTTCCAACAATATTTTTTATTTCAGTTTCTAAAGAATGATTGCGTAATGGAAGAGTTAGTTTGAAAATGTCATAAAACCATAATTTTCTTCCGGAAGAGGTAAGCTTTTTACATAGTTTTTGAAGCAATTTATAGTATTTTTAATTTTTATTGCCAGGAATTTGTTTGAAATTTACAAAAATTTCCCCATAACAACATGCGTTTGTATCAAATGATTAATCATTATACGATTTTTTTAAAATTAAAAATACCTTAATATCTCATGATTACAATTACAAAGTTTACAACTTATCATTCGGTTATTATGTTGCGAAAAATGTTTTTATTACAGTAATTTTTAATCAAGGTTTTTCAGCAAAATCTAGTAGATGAAATATGTAATTTTAGTCTTAATTAAAAAAAAAATCATGATATTTTCTTCAACGCCGATCGGTCTGCAAACCCTGCATCAGAAAGGTTCTGGGTTCGAGTCACGGCCAAGGCATGGATGTTACTTTATTCTCTGTATTATCTGTCCTTACTGAAGAAGCAACGTTGGTCCACCTAATATGGTGCCCCTGGAAAAGTGATCAACAAATCTACCCTTCAGGTGTCTGTATGACGTAGGTAATTCCCCGGGCGGGAATTTAAAAAAAAAAAATTTTTTTCAATTATAATTCAAATTTTTTTTAAAATGCATTTAAAATAATTATTATTAAAATTAAATTAAATTATTATTAAAATTGAAATTAAGAAAAATTAAATAATAATTATTATTAAAATTAATAATATACAGTTAAAATAATTATGGATATATTTAGCATTTTGTTTCAGTTTAATCATTAAAACAATAATAATCAATGATCAATGCTTCTTCAGACGATTTTTTTCTCCAGAAAAACGTTCTATAAATCAAAGCAGCTAAGTTTAGTTGCTCGATAAGTTTTGCACGATTACAAGGATAACAAAAACTACAATAATAATAATAAATAAATAAATGAAATGAAATGAAAAAATAAATTAAATATAAAATAAAACATGGCTCTCAAATTTTTGGACAGGTCTTATTGTTAGATAACGTTAACCGTAACTGCACTATTTTTAGAATAGTTATCGATCAACTGATATACATATTTAAAAATTAAAAATGTGCAATCATTAAAAAAAAAACGTTTACTTAAAAAAAAATTGAATTTCCTGTCGGAAAAAAATTAAGTAACAAGTAGCAATGCTTAACAATAATTTTCTTTTTTGTCTATTAAACCCTTAAAATTATATCTTTGGACATGAAAAAAATTAGATCAAAAATTTCTTTGACATTTATTTGTATACGCTAGCATTTTGCTTTCATTTTTTCAATGTAAATGTTCGACATATTAGGTAATTAAAACAATGCTGCTAAGGTTTAAATTTTTAATTTTTATTATGTGTTAAAGAAATTGACAAAATACAGAAGTAGGCTGGTTTATTTGTTGCTTTTTACACCTCTAATATCTATTAAAGGCAAAGTAAAAGATTAGTGAAAAGTTTGTTAAAAGGCCCTCTTTTTTAAAACTGAACAATCTATTAAAACACTATTAGTAGTTAATGAAATGACTTTGCAGTGTGAGCAGGCAGTTCACGTTCGGGAAGTGAAAATTGAGTGGAAGGAATTGGCTGTTAAGAGTTCGTGAAGGGAAAACTTCAGTGAAATTTCCCAGAAATTCAGTTAAGGCTAAATATTTAGTTGAAAATGATTGCTGTCTTCCAGTAAGTTCTTTAGGAAGAAATTTAAACTATAATGTATTAAGGGAAAATGCTGTAAAAGCATTTTAAACTTACTCAAAAGTTCTTCTTTTNAAAAAAATTTTTTTTTTTCAATTATAATTCAAATTTTTCTTTAAAATGCATTTAAAATAATTATTCTTAAAATTAAATTAAATTATTATTAAAATTGAAATTTGAAAAAATATTAAATAAGATTTATTATTAAAATAAATGTTAACATGCATTTAAAATAATTATGAATGTATTTAGCATTTTGTTTCAGTTTAATCTTTAAAACAATAATAATCAACGATCAATTTTTCTTCAAGCGATTTTTTTTCCAGAAAAACGTTCTATAAATCAAAGCAGCCAAGTTTAGTTGCTCGATAAGTTTTGCACGATTTCAAGAATGTTAAAAACCACAATAGTAATAAAAAATAAATAAATGAAATGAAATTTAAAAATAAATTAAATATAATGTAAAACATGGTTCTCAAATTTTTGGCCAGGTCTTACTGTTAGATAACGTTAATCGCAACTGCATTATTTTTAGAATAATTATAATAATCTGATCGATCAACTGTTATACATATTTAAAAAATTTAAAATTGAGATATAAAATAAAATAAAATAAAATAAAATAAAATAAAATAATATAAAATAAAATAAAATAAAATAAAAATCTAAAAATCTAAAGATTGTAAAAAAAAAAAAAAATGCGTTTACTTAAAAAAAAAAAAAAGAATCGCATTCCCTGTCGGAAAAAAATTAAATACCAAACAGCAATGCTTTACTGTATTTTTCTTTTTTGTCTATTAAAACCTTAAAATTATATCTTTGGGCATGAAAAAAGTTAGATCAAAAATTTCATTGACATTTATCTGTGTTCGCTAGCAATATGCTTTTATTTTTTCAATGTAAATGTTCGACATATTAGGTAATTAAAACAATGCTGCTAAGGTTTAAATTTTTAATTCTTATAATGTGTTAAAGAAATTGACAAAATACAGAAGTAGGCTGGTTTATTTGTTGCTTTTTACACCTCTAATCTCTATTAAAGACACCGTAAAAGATTAGTGAAAAGTTTGTTAAAAGGTCCTCTTTTTTAAAACTGAACAATCTATTAAAACACTATTAGTAGTTAATGAAATGACTTTGCAGTGTGAGCAGGCAGTTCACGTTCGGGAAGTGAAAATTGAGTGGAAGGAATTGGCTGTTAAGAGTTCGTGAAGGGAAAACTTCAGTGAAATTTCCCAGAAATTCAGTTAAGGCTAAATATTTAGTTGAAAATGATTGCTGTCTTCCAGTAAGTTCTTTAGGAAGAAATTTAAACTATAATGTATTAAGGGAAAATGCTGTAAAAGCATTTTAAACTTACTCAAAAGTTCTTCTTTTAAAAAGTTTTAGTTTTGAGAATGGAAATAAATTTTTCTCGTAGCATAAGAACGGGAATTTTGGAAAGTAAAGCAATTACTGTTCGAATTTTTAAAGATCCATAAACTAAAATAGTCTAGTACGAAGTTGTATAATCTAAATCGTTGTCATATTTTAGTTTGTTTTGGAATATTTAATTTAAATTCCTCTGGGAAGTTATGAGTTTTTAATTATTATTTATTTTTATTTATTTAATTTTGACACTTCTTGAATTATACGGTGAAGAAATTTTAAGACATTTGAACTGGTTTACAGTTCCTTAGAAATAAATATATATAGATATGATAATCTTTAATTTTTGGTTTTTGAGAGTTATATAATAGATTTCGTTCATTACGGAGTTATAAAATTGATTGCTATTAAAATTAGAGAATTTAATTTGCTTTAAACGATGAATTCATTTGTTTTACCTTATGATTAAAAGCTTTCTGATTAAATAATAAAAATAAAAAGTGATAACTAAATAATTCGTATTTGAAATAATCTTTGATCCAGGCATTTTATAAGTGATTGTTAATTCTTTCCTTTTTTTATTTTACCATCAATTTTAACGAAATATTTATTTATTTATTTTTACAATTACTCAGTATTTTTCGCTAATCACTAAAATTTCTTGCATAGTGCTTTTCAGATTTCTTGGCAATAAATACAAACTTTAAGTGCTCATTACTTTTCCAGCCCAGCTGATGAATCAAATATAAATATTCCTAGTCTAAAAAGTATTTATCAATATCTAATTTAAAAAAGGAAGAAGGAAATATGTGATTTTGGGACTTAGAGGAGAAAAAAAAAATACGTGTAAGTTTATTCGGATTTTTTTAAAAAAATCGTTAAATTTAGTGCAGTTTAGTCATAAGAATACGTGGCTGAATAATTATAATGCGATAAGTTTTTTCCTTGCCTCGAAAATTCCAAAAATTTGTCTATGTAATCTATATAAATCACCCAAAACCTGATTCAAAATGCAAGCAAAGTGAGATGCGAGTTACTCTTTTTCCTATATACAGGGTGGTCCTAAAATATGTGTCAAAAATGTAAAGGTAGGAAGAGGGGACTTAAATAAGCATATTTCGTATGGGATTGTGTGTGCGGTAGTGCCGCCATGAGCCGGTAGGTAGCGCTGATGACTNCTGTGGCTGAATTGTCCTATGGTAATTTCATACCTTCCGACTCCAACGAGTGCTAAGCATGAACATGCATGTGTATTACAATTGTTGAATAGTTTCATTAAAATCGGTCCAGTAGTTCTAGAGATAATCGACCAAGTCTGCAAATTCTCGTAATTATTTACACCGGAGTATATCAAACCATCGGGAAACGAAAGTTGAAAACTCTCTATTTATTTCGAAGGGCTATAGAAAAATGTACTGAGAGTATCATGGAATAAAAATATTTTAAATCCAATAATTAGTTTGAGAATCATATTGTTATTAGAAATATCATACGGGGATGCTGTTCTGTGGGCTGGAGATATGCGACTACAAATTTGACGAGCTGAAAGTATCATTTATATACAGGGTGGTCCTAAAATATGTGTCAAAAATGTAAAGGTAGGTAGAGGGGACTTAAATAAGCATATTTCGTATAGGATTGTGCGTGCGGTTATGCCGCCATGAGCCGGTAGGTAGCTCTGATGACTGCCGCGTATAAAAGCGCTTGCTAGTTGGATTCCCGCACGGATCTCAAACAGCTTGGCCGAAGGTCAAACAGCATGCATCGTTTCACCAATGTGGAGCTTGCCGACGTGCATTTCATGTATGGGGCTGCACAAGGAAACGAATTAGCTGCTCAGAGGATGTACAGGGAGCGGGCATTGGATAGGACGGGGTGGTCGAGCTCCCTGGCCACCGCGTTCTCCTGATTTAACCTGCTTGGATTTTTTCTTTTGGGGTCATATTAAAAGCCTGGTGTACGAGAGTCTCATCAAGATCTTGCTGCCCGCTTGTCTGTTGCTGCTTTGCATGTGCTCGACATGCCTGATGTTTTTTCCAATGTACGTCGATCCTTGCGCCGTCGCTGTGAATCTTGTACCGATGTTGGTGGCTGCTCTTTCGAGCACCTCTTGTAATCTGTTGATAAATTTTTATTTTCTTTTGTCTTTTCAGTTTCCTCCTATTCATACTGCTTTACAAGCTAGTGCTTTAATGTGCCATTACCGCACACGCATTCCTATCCAAAATATGCTTATTTATGTCCCCTCTACCTACCTCTACATTTTTGACATATATTTTAGGACCACTCGGCATAAAAAAAAATATATATACTTTTCTCTTAACTAAATAATTCTCATATAGCTCAACAGCTAAATAGCTAATAGATAAATTGGATTCAATAAAAAATAGCAGCTCAAAATATTTCTTCTACTTTGACACATTAAACTCATCATCTGGCAAAGAAGTAACAACATTTTGATATCAAAATGCAGTTTGAACATTTCTCTAGAAGAGAGCAAATTTAATATTATTTCATCTAATTGTTCGTAAGTTGAAAGAGTAAGTTAAAAATTTTTGACGAGGGTGTAGAACTCGTCAAAACTTCTCAGAAATAGCACTGACACCGGGGAGGATGATACCAGTAAGTTTTAAAACAGAAAAAATCTAAAAATTTAGATGGACTATATATTTACAGTATTTTGAGCCGTGGTGGCTCAGAAGGTAGAACACTCATCTCCAAAAGAGATAAATCGGGTTTGAATCCCAGTGATGGCTGGTGGATACGAATTCCTCACCCGGCTTACACTGACCGCAGAGCTAAGATAAAATATCCTCAGTGGTAGACAGATCATGGGCTAAAATTCCCTTGCCGTCAAGCTAACCATTGGAGGTTTTCGTGGTTTTCCTGTCCATGCGGGATAGTTCCATCAAAAAGTCTTCCAGTAAAACGAATTTCTCAAAATAATTGATCCAGGAGTTCCCTTGTAGTCCGGATTGGGACCAAAATTACAATACTACGGAGTTAAACAATAGTAGTTGTAAAGCCAAAACTTGGTCGACTGTTCAACGACGATTGTGAAATAAAGTATATTTCAAGCATGAGACATGGTGGCTTAGAAGATAGAGAGCTCGCCTCTTAATCAGTTGATCCGGAGATAAATCCCAGAAATTGCTTGTCGATACGAATTCCGCACGCAGCTAGCACTGACCACAGACGTAAAATATCCTCAGTGGTATGGTGATCACGTTAGAGCCCCATACCTTCAGGCTAACCGTGTGAGGTTTTTCTGGTTTTTCTCACCATGTAACCCAAATGAGGGTTAATTCCATCAAAAAGTCCTCCACGAAGACAAATTTCTTCCAATTCTTGTCCCAGGGGTTCCCTTGTCTTCTGGATTGGATTTAAAGTCACAAAGCTATGGACTTGAATATAGAAACTCGTTAACTTGAAATTTTGTCTGCTGTTCACCGCCGGTTATAATATAAAATAAAATATATTTTAAGCACATTTTGAAGTTATGCTCGATTGAAAATAAGATTTGTTAAAATAATTTCATGGGTAAACTATTCCTTATGCAAAGAAATAAAGTTAAAATAAAAAACCATATACTTTTCTCAAGAAAAAATACTTTGTTTCATTTATAGTAGCCTTTTTGTATGGAAGAAAATATTTTCATGTTCAATCTAATAGACATCAAACATTATTTTAAATTTAAAAAAAAATACTTCAGAATATAAATCTGTCAAATAATAATAAAAAGGAAGCTTATAAACGGAAATCCATTAAAAAGATATTAGGTAAACATGCAAAAATGTTCGCATCGTACAAAAGGAAATTTTCTTGAAAGTTTTACAGAAGAAATATACATTCAATGTTTTTAAAAAAAATTTAATTCAATAACATATTTTGTATGAAAACAATTTTTAATGCAGCAGACGATTAAAAAGTTTTATTTGAATTCTTAATCCAAAAATACCTATGATTGATAGAATTTTCAAAATTATTCTAAGCGGCGCTACGTAAACTATATATCATTACGAATAAAATCGTTTGCATAACCATGACGCTTTGTAAAAATAATAATTTTCAAAATGATTATAATATTGATTCTACTTGGGTCGGCTGTTCAACGACGGTTATAGAAAAAAAATATAGATTCTACATATTTTGTAAGAAAGTATTAGTTTAAATCTCGTAATATTTAGTTTGAATTTGATTTAGTTATAACTTTTTTTATCGGTATTTATAATAAATTTTAATTATTTAAAATTTTAATTAATTGTTTTTAATTATTAATTAATTATTTAAAATTATTTTTAATTATTTAAAATTTTAATAAATTATTTTTAATTATTTAAAATTTTAATAAATTATTTTTAATTATTAATTAATTATTTAAATTATTTTTAATTATTAATTAATTATTTAAAGATATTTTTAATTATTTAAAATTTTACTGAAATCCGAGGAATGTTTTCTGAAAAAAGGTGGATTTTAAAGTGGATGATCATGGAAAAACTCATAATTTGCAATTCTTCAGCCAAATAAACTAATAACAGAGCAATGCAAACAATTGTCAAGATTCAATCACAACGCACTTAATAAGACTTACCATTATTTTATTGTAATACCATCGTTGAACAACCGACCCAATTTTGGGTTAACGGCTATCAATGTTCAACTCCGTAGACTTGTAATTGTGAAACCAATCCAGAAGACAAGGGAACTCCATGATCAAGTATTGGGAGAATTTTGCTTCCGTGGAGGACTTTTTGGTGAAACTAATACACATTTGCTTTACTTGGAGTGGAAAACCACGAAAACTTCCCACAGTAAGCTTGACGGCAAGGGGACTCTAACCCATGATCCGTCTACCACTGAAGATATTTTACGTTAGCACTATTGTCGGTGCGAGCCAGGTGCGTAATTCGAATCAACCAGCAATCATTGGGATTCGAACCCGGTTCACATTAGGAGACGAGCGTTCTATCCCCTGAGCCACTACAGCTCAAGAGTTACTGTGAATCATTCTTCGTTCAAACTACCTAAATTATATTTAATCGTATAAAATTAATGTTTCTGCAACGGCTTGTAATCTCTAGTTAACTTTCCAGCACACTTAAAATTGAATAAAAGCACTAATCTTATTGTAGGGAATATTTTGGGGAAGATATCCTCAGGTGAAAAGGTATTCTCTGTTGGATTTTATTCATTACGAGGTTTTCTTTTTCCCTATCATCTGGAGCGAGCACTTAATGAATGATTCAAACAGAAACAGCCAAAGGGCAAACAGATCAACGTTTGTCCTTCTTGACGTACTCAGAGGCATTTGGTCGAGTATGGGTGACAATTATTTGTTCAAGCTAGAGTACGTCTCTAACAAGATAGCATTCCTGCATTTTCTTTTCTTCTCTAAATCAACGATGACTTTTCCATTTGTATCCGTTAATCTTGGATCCGATGCTCCAAATCAATTAGCAGATCCGAGGAAGATTCGTGGTGCAACTGGGAATTTAATGCTCTGTACTTTGTTTTTGAACAGTGATGGCATAAAAGCTACTTCTTAGCCCTTTTATTAAACATATTTTTCATACTTTTTTCATTACTCTGCAATAATTTAGGTCAAAATAATTTAAAAATATTATATTTAGCATTTTAATAATTCACGGTTATGAAATACAACATGAAACACCGGTGATTTTCTTTGAGTTAAAGGTGAAATCTACCAAGCACTGTTCAATTTAAAACAATAATTTATTTTCTTCCAATTTGCAGTTATTTAGCTTTAAGAGAAACAGTTATTCATCATTGAAATTTCTTTAATTTGCAAACTCGATTATTGATACATTTTTGAATGAAAATAATTCCGAATTTCATTTTTTGGATTTTTTCATTTTAGTACAAATATAATTCCGATTATTTTTATAACTATTAGACTTTTTTTTATAATTAAAAATTTCCAAAGTATATTTTTGATTGCAATTAGAGCATCAGAAAACAAATATATGAAAGGGACACGCTCCACCTGCGTGAAAGGGTTAATAACAGTATATGTTTCTTGAAATAAATCAGTACTACGAAATTAAAAAAAAAACAAGCTTTAAATTAAATTTTGTCCTTTGATTAGCTCTTTATAAGTTAATTAACTCTTTATTAAAATTTTTAAATTATACTTGCTATGAGGTGTGTATATTTTCAACCAATTTCACTTACTCTTAAAAATCGAAAGAATCTATTTTGTATGATTTATGATTCCATCTGCTGGTAAGTTCAGAAAATACTAATATATAAATAAATAATGTAAATAAAAAAATACAATTAAGGACCTTGTTTACATAAATATGGGCAGAAGTAAAGTTTACGATGGGCCAAAAAAAGGGCCAACAGTAAGGAGCTATTTATTTTCTCTTGTGCGTTATGCGTTCGTTAATTTGATCATCTAGTTTATTTCCAGTTATATATATTCAGAGCTTATAAATAGGTAATTTATGAAGACGAAACGCCAAGTTTATAGCCGATTCGTTACAGTAGGTAAAATTTTAAAAATCCCTGCCATCAAAATAAAAAAAAGCTGTCAAAGAATTTAAATTAATTTTAGATAATAAACAAACTGAATTTCTTTTTATATAACAATCTAAATAACAAAAATATTTCAACATAACATTGCTAGAAAATAATGGCTCTATAAGAGATAAATTATACAGAAACGTTAAAAAAGTTATACTGTTAAAAAACTTGGATTGTGTTGGAACTTTAGATTGGTCAATTTTTACAACCTGTAACATGGTTCTAAACTGAACCCCACTATCGTATTTCTAAAACTTGATGAGAATTATACAGATAATTCGAGCAGATATATAATTGAATTTAACTCTCCTTATTTAAGGTTGAAATGAATTTGAAACTTGTTACAAGGATAACAATGATATAGAACTGAACCAATTTTTCAAAGAGTCAACCTATTTGTCTTATTATTTAAAAAATTTTTAATTGGTCCAATTCAAAATTTTGTTATTTAAAGATACTCTCTGACACATGATTTATTTTTAAATATTTGGTATCTGTGTTAATAAGTGATAGGTTTAATACACTTAAATACTCGATGTCTATAGATTTAAATATAGATTCAATTTTAATAAATCAATTTAATTAATAATTTATATAATTAATCTAAGATTAAATATTTTTGCTTTCTCTTTTAGAATGAACTTTATGTAGAAGCAGCAAACAGTTTTGATGAATGCACCTCTCAGTTCATAACTCGGTGTAGGAAATTTACGTCTTCTTATGTTTGTTTACATTTTGTTCTAAGCAAACTTTGAAGATAAATCTTTGGTTGAAAAGATTTCACAGCTTTTGATAAATGATAGAATTCGAATGAGCAAAATTTAAAAGTTCAAAGCAAAAGCTTTAGATTCCATATCTGTGTTAATATATTTATGCCTACTTGGCATATGTTTTAAAGTTAAAATACCTTAAAAAATGTATTCGATTGAAACTAAATTGGATTTGATAGTTGACAAATGGGTAAAAAAATAATTGAATGTCCTGTTTTTACTCTGATAGTAATACGATATCGTATTACTATCAGAGTAACAACAGGAAATTGAACAGTAACAACAGGAAATCTAAATCGATTTAAATTTTTCCATAGATTTTGTCCATGAACTGCGCAAAGGGTGTGTACTTCTTATCATCTCTACGATTGACCTTCATTTTCATGTAATGTGCATTATTCCCATAAGTAAAATTATTGTTCAATCAATGTAGGCTTCTAGACAATAAATGCACTGATCACTACAGGCAGTTAATAACCTTTTGTCATCTGCATCAAAACTGTCGCTGAACTACTGATTTATATTTCATTTTCAGGTACTAATGTTCAACCTGTAGCTTTGAAATTTTGAACTGAAGTTTTTCGATTCTAATTTTGAACAGGGTGATGCTTGGATCAATCACTGGGACAAACTCACCTCTCTAAAAAGCTCATTGGTTTTACCGGAGAAATACTTTAATTTTAATTCCGATCAAACGATAATCAATAATTTTATTTTAAAACCGTTGTTGAACAGACGACGCAATCTTCGGCTTAAAACTACTAAGGTTCAGCTCCGTAGCCTTCTAAATTTGAACCCAATCCAGAAAACTTGGGATTTCATGGATCAAGTATAAGGAGAACCTCTCACGGTTAGCCTGATGGCAAGAGGACTCTAATCCATGATCCGCCTACCACAGAGGATATTTCATGTTAGCACTGTGGTCAGTGCGAGCCGGGTGAGGAACTCGTATCGACCAGCCATCGCTGGGATATGAACCCGGTTCTCCTGATCGGAAAGCGAATGCTCTATCTCCTACGCTACCACGGCTTGATAATGAATCATTGGGGTAAACTAACCTTCGTGGAGAGATTACAGGCTTTAACAGAGCACCAATGCAAATATTAATCTAACCAAATAACAATGGTAAAGCTTTGACTAATGATCGGGACAAACTCTCCTTCGTGGAGTGCTTCTAGGAGATATCAGAACACCTACGGAATTTGGATCAATCATTGGGTCAACCTCACCTTTGTATAAGAGTTTACTAGAGCATCCATGTAATTTTAAATTTAGCGACAAAAACAAAGAGATATCTTAATTCCGAACAGCATGGTTTTTTTTAATGTATTGAAAACCCATAGTAGCGATAATTGTAAATATTTACGTGAATGAGGATTTTTCATTTGTATTTTATTGCTATTTTTAAGCTTGGAGAATGAAACCACATAATGTGCTGCCAAAAATCACATTTTACGATTTTCAGTCCTGGAACCCAGTATCAGTCCTGGCGCTCAGTATACGGAACATCAATTTTGATACATATAAACCTAATCAATAAACATCAGAACTACGGGATTCTTGTTCCATTTGATGAAGAAGACGCCTTTGTTTTCTAAAAGGGATATTTTAAAGCTATTGGGTACATTACGAACAAAGGGGATAAAATATGAATTAATTTCAAAATACTCTATGAATTTGAGATAACTGCTTTAAAATGTAATATACATTATTTAACTTCATAAATATCCCAAATGGTAAGAGATTTCTGAAATTAACCTATAGTTTTAAATGAACTTATCTTGGTTACATAAATTTACGATCAATATTACTTACGTTTCTAATGCAAAACGGACAAGTTTTAGAACCAGAAACTAACCTTAAATAGATTATTAAGTTGGTAGCAGAATACTTTTGGCACTGAAGCATAACCTGCCTAAACCAACTGACTAAATATTTAAATAAATGTCGCATTATTCAAATAAGCCGCAATTAATAACTAATCATTTCTTAATTCAGAAATAAGTTTAGTTTAAAATCAGATATAGACTTAGCTACAAAATTAATGTAACCTCATGTATTTCAAACTTGAAAGTTAATCTACATAAACTAACATTATAAATATTTAATTAAATATTGCTCGCTAATTAAATCAAGTTATAATTAATAATCAATCAACCTTTCAAGTTGCGAAGTATTTATTAATATAAAATATATTTTCCCATGCCGCAAGGACATCATTTTCATTAACGCTTACTTATTATTCTAGTTCCCTAACCTTTTACAACTTATAATGATGGAATAGGCAATTAATTTTCTCTCTAGTAATTATGAACTTGTCAGAACACAATAACCCAACACAAAAGGGCTTCATAGGTAAATTGGATATAAGAGGATAGGATTTACTAGAACTTTAGTGCAGTCTTTGCTTCTGTTCTTCATTACACGGAGCTGATTTTATTGATTGACACAATTAATTTGGTCAGTGAAACATTATTCTAGTTTTATCAACATTTTCCAAAATGACTCGATTAATTTCCTCCGCTTTTAAGCAAAAGATTTAATGCGTTCACATGAACATCTTATTTCGCATTGTTACATAAACCTGAACAGGGAAACAAGCTTCGCGTGTAAAATGGTTTAATGGTATTGTTAATGACTGCGGAGAATGCAATCAAAACAGATTTACATTTCATTGTCGAATTTAATGAGAGTCATTTAGTAATGAACTTAAAATGATAATTGTTGTGTTTTGGAAATTAAAAATTCTCTAAATGGTTGGTACAGCACTCGTTATTTTTCACTTTTATTTATAAACTTTGAATAAGAAGGGTGCTCGTAAGTTTTAAACATAACATGACTTTAAATTTGTTTTTGATGACCTGAATCTTACACTGTTAGAGTTTTCATTCTAAAATTATGGTTAATTAACCGTCAGCAGTCTGTCCATGCAGTTAACCGTAAAGTTAAGGGTAAAGAGCATTTTTAAACTTTACGGTTTTTAAACTGTTTACAACTAGTTTATAAAACCATGAATATAAAACTATACCGATTTTTTACCATTTACAACTAGCAAGGTTTCAAAAACATAAAAAAATTAGCTGGACAGTGGAGCTATGCATTACGTTAAGTAATGGGCTTTGGAGAGAGCAGGACACTGAATACTCCTTTCATGCGTTGAAGGGAATGGAAGAAATATAGCGGAGTCAACGTTAGGATTCGAACTCCCGTTCTGTACGGTCGCAAAACTGACAGATTAGCTCTCTCGGCTATTATATGTACGCAACAGCAAGGAACTAAGCAAATGGGCTTAGTTAGTGCGATAAAATTCTGCTCATAACAAGATTATAAAACCATGAATATAAAACTACACCTTTTTTAACCATTTACAACTAGCATGGCTTCAAAACCTTAAACAAATTTAACTAGACTGAGGAGCTAGGCTTTACGTTAAGTAATGGGCATTGGAGAGTGTAGGACACATATTGGAAAGTGCAGAACACTGGAAACTCTTTTCAAGCGTTGAAGGGAATGGAAGAAATATAGCGGAGTCAACGTTAGGACTCGAACTCCCGTTCTGTCTGTTCCGAAACCGACAGATTAGCTCTCTCGGCTATTATATGTACGCAACGGCAAGGAACTAAGTAGGTGGATTTAGTTAGTGCGATAAGATTCTGGTTGTTTAACCGTATTAAGGTGAAAGCATTTATTAAACGGTTTTTCACATAGTTCGCAGCTTGAATACCATCTTATTCATGGTTATTTGACTATTTTGTTTGAATATCATAAAATAACAATTAAATGAATTGTTGTTTAACTATTTTTTGAGAAATTTCTAACAGTGTAGGATATATTATGTAAATAAACAGTGTCAAATAGAAAAAAAAATATTCAAAAAGCTCAGATTTTTTTTCGTTGCTTAAAAGCTGTTCGCCCGTTCGTAAAATATGCATAATTTCTTGTTGATCTACGTTTAATTTCAGAAAATTTTAAATTGTTTTGTTTATATGAAAAATAAATAAATAGATATTTGTTGTATGGTAACACTATTAGTATCTAAAACAATAATTAAGCAAATTATTTATTGACAAGTGTTATAAAAAATAGAAAAGGGAGCAACTTTGGTAGTAAAATCGCTTAATGACATTGTTAATAACTCTGAAGAAGGTAATCAAAACAAATTTACATTTGACTGTCGGAATTAACGGGAGATATTTAGTAATGAACTTAAAATTATAATTATTACGTGTTAGAAATTAAAAATCGATTTTTCTAAATGTGTAATACAGTTTTCGTTACTTATCAGATTTATAAATAAATTTTTAATTAGAACTTATTAGATCGAGATTATTCTAACTGTAATTAGAATAATCAAATTATCAATCAATATTGGATGCGCAATCATTTTAAAGGCATGTTAACATAACATTCCTTTAAAATATCAAAAACTGTAAAAAAAAAATTTTTATACAGTAAAGTATAAAGGCATGTAATGTTTACAGAAAATATAGTTTTAATAAACTGTATTCTCTGTGAACATAGTAGGTCCTAACAATGTTGATAGATGACCTGAATCTTAGGATATATAATATACTTAAATATCCATTTAGGTAATATAAATAGATTAAAATATTCAAAATAAAGAAAATGAATAAATGATAAAAAGTAAATAAATAATTTCAAATAGAAAACAAAATAAGTAAAAAAGCTTTGAATTAGTTTTTTATTCTTGTTTTAAAACAGATAGTTCGTATATAAACTGTACTTAATTTTTTAAAAATTCAAATAAGTTTAATTTTAGAAAATTTCAAATTGTGTTAGTAAAAAAATTTTTTTATTATATGATATTATTTAGTGTAAAAAAATTTGAGCAGATTATTTATTGACAAGAATTTTAGGAATATAGAAGTAGTATATTAAAAAATAAAAATTGCGAAAGATTTCAGTAATTTTAATAATTAAATAAATAATTTTAGTAAAGTAATTTTGAGTCTAAAAATATTAATGATATAATATTCTTAAAAATATAGTTTGATATGATTACAACAATAAAAATTTTAAATAAAACTATCTCAATAAGATTTTAGAAAATTTAAAAAAGAAATGATATCAGTGAGATGAAAATTACGTATCATTTCAAAAATATGTAAATAAGTTAATAAGTAATGTATGTAAATAAGCAATGTAAAATAAGTATGGTGTGAAAAAGCATAAATATTAAATTTTTTATTTTTTAAAAAACAAAATTTTACAGTTTAGATTAATGAATAAAAAGATACGGTGTCAGTAAAATATAAAATAAGTATAATTTCAAAAAATTTTGTAAGTCTGTTATCGTTAAGTTTTTTTTTTTAAATTGGTTTCAGGAAAAAATTTAGTCTGGCTTTAGAAATATCTGATTCCAGAAGATTGAGAAGTTTGATTGCAGAAAAAATTGATTTCTAAAAAAAGGTTAAGACAAATTTTCTCAAAAAAAAGCCTGGAAAGTTGGAGTTGATTCAAAATATTTGATTTCTAAAAAACGTTAAGTTTGTGACGTTAAAATTTAAGTCACATGGTTTAAATTTCATGTAATTCCGCAGAGTCACATCTTTCATTAATTTTAGCTGATTTACTTTTTAAATTATAGGAATTTTATGGCTATTTCCCCGAATAACATGTTATTGCCAGCAATTTATGGAAAATAAGTCGACGTATTTAATGCCTGAAGAAAAAAAGTAGAAAGTCGTAAAATAAAAGTCAAAACATGAGTTATTTCCCAAAAAATCCCGAAGGAGTACTTTCTGGAAACTATTTTATCATCATTTAATGACTTTCTTCATGGATCTTATGACCAACGCCTTGTATAAAATATGCTTGACATTTTCAATAAGATCGAACTTAAGAGAGCTCTTAACTTTGATCCGATAATGCACTTTTTAAGTAACATAATTTACATAATGTTGTTAAGGTTGTTCGTAAAGTATAGTTCCATCAATGAGGAATGATGCATTCTCAATCAATATCGGCTGTGCAAATGACTTAAGAATCAAATTTCCATAAACACCTGTATAGTTTTTTTTTAACCATTACATTATTATAATATATTCCTTTAATTTAAAGGAGGGGTTCATTTAAAATATAGAGAGTATTTTTTGTTAAGTTCGATTTATTCCTAATTGTTTAAGAATACATTTCATATTTTTAAGAAGGACATTGCTGAATTTAATGAAATTATAGTTCAGAAAATTATAGTTTTTAATTTTAAAATCAGTCAGTCATTCATAGGACACCCTGTTTCAGTAATATGATGTTAGTTAAATCGAAAAAATGAGTCTATTGCCATTTACCATATCGTAACAAGTTATGCGAACTTGCTATACAGAAAGTTATCGTCTTCCATCCTGCTTTAAGCTTCCAAATCATTTTCTATAATTATATAACAACTCAAACTGAACTAAAACCTAGGAAGCTCAAGTTTTCACAAGAACTTTTCCTGATTTAAAATCTGACATAGTCTGTTGCTATGGAAACAAGAGGAAAATCCTTATTAATGGGGGAAATAGTAACAATGACATGGTAATCCTAATCTTAAGCATTGCGCAGAGGTTTTCTTTAAACCTCTACTCGAGCTCATATATCCGCATAAGTGTAGTAACCACCTGTACGAAAGTCTGGTGTATGGATGAGTTCTCGTGGTGGCTAGAAAGTAATCTTTAAAACATCATTGCACGTTTTGTTTTAGGTTCTAGTTAACCTCTGTTTTTAATGTACAACATATAATACTTTATTATTCAATTTAAATTTATTCTCTTAAATCTTCATTTAAAATTCGCCTTATAGTTTTAAAAATTAAATTACCAAGCTGGAAAATTTTTTTAAAAAATGCTTGGTAAAACATAAAGTAAAGTTTTAAGCTGATAAGACTTAGGTTTTTACAGTGTTTCTAACAACTAAACAAATTAAAAATTTAGCTAATCAAATAAAGAGTTCACCAAATTTTGTAATAAATATTGCTTTACCAAATTTCACACTCTGCAATCATGATGGCTTATTACTATCGAAAGACTGTATTTCTTCAGTAAAGAATACAATACGGATAATTTGTAAAACACCGAAACTTTCTTAAACATGTTGTGTTTAATGCATTCTACGAAGAATTTCATCAGTGCAAATTTGCGCTAAAGTAATTCGTGAACTTTTCCGTGTGAACATTTTACGCCATAAGCTTTTGCAAATACTGCACAGTAGATTTATATAATCATAATGCAGTATCATTATATACGAGTTTTTGAATACCTTTACACGTATTCTGTACCGAAGCATTATTTTATGTCTCTTAATAAATTGAAAATAATTCTATATCTCGAATAAAAAATATATTATCATAAAATTTACAATATTTCAAAATTTTCATGTTTTGTCATTCTCTGGTTAGGTTAAAAGAAATATATCTCCTCTTGTGTCTCCTAAAACCAAACAAGAAAATAAATTCAGTTCCCTGACTTGAGTTCTATAACTCAACAAAACATTTCAACAATATTCCATATATTTTTATTCATTCCTGAAATTCTTTCACAAACAATTTATATATATTTCAAAGCCGAAACAAATATATTGACACTGGATTTATTTTAAAATTATTTTGCAAAGGAATTGAGCACTAGAGTGACTGTTGTTCGATACACCGAGAAAAAAATGTATAGTCAAAACTACCAGAATGTGGTAAATACCGTACTGTCAATTTTACCGTGTCTCTGGCTCTAACATCACAAATCTCGGTCACTTTTATCGAAGTGATTTGGTCATAACTTTGACTCTAACAGGTTTTATAATATATGATAAATTTCATAATGTTATCTAAATACCTTAGAGCATGACATAAAAATCATTTGTTGGGCAAAATTTATTTTTCTGTTTTGTATTTACGAAATATGTACTAAAAAGAACTATTGGTTAGAAAACCAGAACTTCCGGTAACTACATGAACGAAAAAATCCCCAAATAACATATGGTTTAAATACCGTATACTTAGCTTTAAATAACTAGAATTATGTTTTTCTTAATACCAGAAATGTCATTACCATGCATGTACTGCAATTCTTTTGCCTTAATTTTCTTCTCCACCTAGAGTTTAATTCAAATTTTTAGACTTCTATCCAAATTGTAAATAATTTTAATTATTTCGATATATTTTTTGCAATGAAATGATTAAATGGGAATTTAGAATAGAAAACGAGTGATTCAATAAATGTATTATTTTTTTCGGGAAATATATATAATTATTAACTTCATTTCAAGTTTTCATTAGTAATTGAGTTTAAAACAATCTCTATTTTAATATCACTTAAAAAGTTGGAAAAAATTTTAAAATGAAAAGAAGTCGACACTCCCAATAGTTTTTAAACCGAAAGCTATATTTTACCTCATTTGAACTTAGAAAAATAGAAATGAGAAATATTATAGACAGGTTTAAGAAATAAAAAAGCTATAACATGGAAAGCATTTTGGAAACTTAAATTAAAATCAATTTTCATTATTATTGTCTAAGAAGATCTTAAAATGCACTGAGAGAAAAAAAAGTATTGTCAAACCTTTCAGAATATGGTAAAAGTTACCGTCTTTCTAGCTCTATGGGTACATTTAAACAATCAGTAATTTTTACCGAGGAGCTTTGGTAGTGATTTTATTACAATTTATAATAAATGTATAATACATTGTAAGGGTTTACATCACACTTTCAATCGCTTCTACCATTACATTATTATTCAGCGCATAAATCATAATACCATTCACTGAAGTGGAAATAGTATGCTCTCCAGAGGGCTATATGCCGGCAAATATATTTTCTAATCACCATATATATATATATAT
>NC_092204.1:13202747-13209856 GCF_043381705.1 Parasteatoda tepidariorum
ATAATTTTCCTTTGTTTTAACTTCATTTTGAACTTATCTAAAGAGTTCTGTTTACTTGCAGCTTATGCACAATAAATGAAACTTATTGTTTTTCTTAACTTTCTTCGTGTTTTCTTGTATTTATTTATTTTGTTGTATATATATATATATATATATATATAGACAATAACACTAAAAGTAGATCTTAATTTAAGTTTCAGAAATATTTTCCCCTGTTTTAACTTATTTGCTTTTTAAATCATTTAATAAATTTTTTTATTTCTATTTAAATGCGGTAAAATCGAGCAGTTGCTGACGGTTGATAAACAATTGGGTAGGTCGACTTCTTTTAAAGATAAAAGGTCTCCGAGAGACAAAAGATAAAAGGTTGATATAAATCTTTCCAACTGTTTAATTTGGAATTGATTTAATAAGGAGATTGTTTTGAACTCAATTACAATTGAAAATTTGAATTGTAGTAGGCATCATTTACGAGGGAGTAGTAATGAATCGAACATCATTTGCAAAGTAAACTTTGCAATCTTTGGGGGTTGAGTAGCGTCTGCGAACAGGGGGAGGATCCCACTAGTCGCATTTATTATTTAAAAAAATTAATTTATAATAATTTAAAAATGTACCATAGCATTTCAAAGAAATGTCTATTTTTTTTCCTCTGAGAAACTAAATTTACATTCATTTCATTCAAAAACAAAATAAAAAATTTTTTAATTTCGTTCAATGTAAAAATAATACTATTGGAGTATTTTTTTAAAAAACAATTTGTATAAAAAATTCAAAAATATAATTTGCCATATTTCTTTTTAAGCTTAAAACTCTTACGAATGAATAATGTATAATTTCAACGCTTTCCAATTTCTTAAAAAGGCAACAAAAAAAAGAAGATTTCAATTTGAAATCTTTTCAGCCGAACGCAACAATCTCATTTAAGTTTTTCTCAAAAACAAGAAAAGCTTCCAATTGTTGAGGAAAGCGACACCCCCAAACAAATCAAATTTTGTGATGCAATTTAAAGGTACTACACACTTCCCTCTCGTAAATAACCAATTTTCTCCGGATTCTAAGAACAAAATCAGAAAGAAATATCCTTTCTTTGTGCAGTCATTAGCAGGGAAGAACAAAAACAAAAGAGAACATAAGAGTATTAAGTCACAACTTAACGCCAACTCCACAGCCAAGTTTCCCAATTTCTTCTTCACCCACGCCTTAATTTTAACGGAAGAAGAAAAAAATGCGGATTTTTCTTTTGCGTGTGAAACAATCTTAATTCGAAATAGAAGAACATATGGTATCGCGATATATATTTATTTTAAAGTTTCCTTCTTCATCAAAAAGAAAATACTATTTTTTTTTCTTTATTCTAGCTTTTTATGTATTATTTTCTTCGTTACCATCCGTTACGGTTAAGAAAAAATAGCAACGACTTTCTTTTGTCGCTTGCGGGGGCCAAATGGTAGTTTTCTCTCTTGAACGGATTTTAAGCAGTTGAACTTGAAGGAACTTAAAAATAATATTTATGCTTTTTCATTATACAAGAATGAAAATATGCTTTGTAAAAAGATATTTCTTCGTTTTTTTTAAAGATCGTTAAAAAAAGGGATGCATGTTCTTTTTTTGTAAAATAAAAAAATATATGATAGCTAGTAAAAATATTTAAGTAAAAAAAAGGCACTCACTAGGGCGTATTCACAAGCTGTTTCAAAAACATCTCATTAAGTTCAGTCCCTTGAATATTTTTAAAATTTTTTTGCTTGCTGATTTTCTTTTTGTTTCATCGATTGTTTAAAGTTTTTATCGATATTTAAAAGAAAATCTCTAAAGCATGGAGCCAAAAGAATAAATATTAATTTCAAGCATATCCATAAAATCGTACGAACTTCCACGAAAAATGCTACCATATCTTACAAGTTATTAAAATACTTTTCTTTTCCTTAAAAGTAGAAAAAAACCACTCAAGTAGAAATTGTAGGCAAAACATCCCATATCTTTTTTTTATTTTTTATAATAGTAGGATGCTTTTATACGGCTTATATTTTTTCGTTACCACAATTTAGCCATATTTAACGTACTACGGTGCATAGGTTGCGATGCTAAAATTATATTTAAATACGGACCAAATGTTTATAGATTATTATTAATTCTAACAAATGATGAGCTATCATAATAATTTTAATGATATGATCACCAGTCAGCGTGATAATAATGAGTCGCACTCACCTAAAAACAATTTAAAAAAAGCATTTATGTTAAAATTAAAATTTATTAATTTTTGTACTTAAAATCTAATCAAAAATAAGTTATTTATACAAATATACATGAAGTAAAAACATTCTATACACATACGTGAAAAAAATCTGAAAAAAGTAGCGAACATTTTGGTTAAGACATTCCTGCAAAAAAAGCACAGTTTGGGTTAACAAAACTAAATAATACGGTATTTAAACCGTTCATCTGGTAATTTTATAAATTTTTCATTTATAAAATTTATTACAAATTTTATACACTGAAGAACGATGGTAAAAAAATTAAAAATATGCTGAAAACTTTTAAAATTTATTATACATTTATAATAAATTTTACTAAAATCATTACCAAAACACTTCGGTGAAAATTACTGATTTTTTAAATGTGCCCATAGAGCCAGAAAAACGGTAAATGTTATCATATTCTGATAAGTTTGACCATACTTTTTTTCTAAGATCGGTATAAGATCTTTAGACAGAACAGAGAAAGAACTGTGAACCTGTGGACATACATGGACATTTTAAATATTTCCAAATTTGAAAACTTTTTCACCAAACGAAACTTTGTGATGCTCAAAAATTCAAAAATGGTGATGCTTTTGCCCAGCATCGTTGCTTATTTTGACCACTAACGAGTGCGATAAAAACTTTAAAATCAGAGAAAAAGTTTAAAGAAGAGTATTTTATACTTTTAAAAATATGTAACATAAGTACTATTTCCTTGAGATTTCTTAAAGCACTTTCAATTCTTATGATTATTGTGTTATAAGCGAATATTGCTGTATTTGAGTATGAAATGTTGGTGTTTTTCAACCTCTCACGCTTCCCCTAATCTTGACACAAAGTTTTCGTGAATAAAAATTACTACTTCATGTTATTTGTACCAAGAATAAATATTTCGGCTATTTAGCATTCCCTGTCGAAGTTACAGTAACACTTATTTTTTTCCGTACTGGAAAAAACGGTAAAAATGCTTTTCAAAGAGAACGGTAAAAATGCTTTACCTATCTTATAAGACCTGTTTTAAGTGGCCCAGACCTCGAAAAATAAATATTGTTTTATTACTTTCTTTCAATATTTGAAAAATTGTTTTGGTAATTACGTATTACTGTACAACAAAGAAGAAAAAAAACAATAATTACTTGGAACAATGGTTATCTAAATGTGGCATACAAATTCAGTAGAAATTTTATTGGTTTAGGGTAATAAAACAAGAATTGCTTTTTTATATAAAAATTTACGGTTCATAATTTAAATTTATTTTTTGTTTAATGCTATATAAATGTATTAATTATAGCGATAATATTATTTTTTAAGATAGAAAAAAATATTTTTAAAGAAAACACTAGAAATTTGATCAAGTAATATAACAGGTAATAAAAATGTAGAGAAAGTATCAAACCGAACGGAAACATTAAATGAGGAAAAAAAACTATGTTAAAAGATGGTTATGCTTAAGTATTTAATTGTTGAATTATTTCTTAAATGGGATAATTAGCTGTAAACATCATTTAACATAAAAAAGAATACTCAGTTTATTTCGTTTTCATTTACATGCTTGAAGAACTTATAATTTAGACTAGAAAAAAAAAGCCGTGAATAAATTGAGGAATAAAAACAACATCATTAAGCGTTCATAAATTCCTCGGGTTAATGAGCATGAAAACCAATTTTTTTATAGATATTCTCCCAAGAAAATGGATTTATGTTCCGAGATTTGTAAGCCAATTATAATTGATTACAGAAATAAAAGCCTGGGTCATCCCTTTCGAAAGTTTAATCAAAGACGTGCATTCTTTCAAAATAAAAAGTACTTATTTTGAAAAAAAAAGTAATAAATTGCCACATAGTTAAGTTATTTGTTTTTCCTTAAAAATAGCTATCTTGTTTTATAAATGGTTTGTGGCAGTTTTCGATTATGTCACGATAATCAATGGGGATTCGCCTCGTAAATTTGGATGGGAATTTGCTATCCTAAGTAAATTGTTATTTTAGTTCAGCTTTTTTGCCCTAACGGAGGTTTTCATATGAAGCTTATATTTATGGGAGACTCATTATTTCAGTTGGTTCAGTTTTTGTTTTTTTAGCGTCTTTAAGAGAACACACAATTCAACGTTTTTTAAACATTAATTAAACTTTTTATACTCGTTTAGTTTCTTTGAAATTCACTGTGCTTGCAGGGGGTAAAAACGAGCAATAAATAATTTGCAACTTTTTTGTTGTTCTAATTTCTGTAAACTAACGAATAGCAGTTTATTACATCATGCCCCTTTTTCCGCTTCTTAATTTCTGTTTAGTTCATTATCTAACCATTTTTTTTAATAAACTAAAAAAAAAGTATTATAATATAATTTGTGATAACTCGAGAAAAAAATTACTTTATGGACGTGACGAAATATATTTATCTTATATGTAACATTAAATTCATGCGAAATAATTAATCACTCTGGTTGAAAAGTAATTAGTTTTTTGGTGATCTAGAAAAAAAATTAGTAATACAGACAAAAAGTCCTCGCAAAATACTAACTGATTAAAATCTATCGTAATATTAAATTAATGTTTAAGAAGTTAACTCACATATAAATTGTTAACTACTATCTACAGTGATTTAGAAAGTTTAGAAAAATATTTCAAGAAAGTTTATAGATTCTTAGGAATATAACAGACTTAAACCATTTTTATTTTTAAAGGAAAAGAAAAAGCCTGTTGAGAGTAATATTTGATCTTAAAAACGTGTATTGTTTTCATTTGAGTCACGTACACTGTTAAGTCATGTACACTGATAATCTCATGACCTACAGAATGAAGGTTTGTGTCCCAAAGTTGACACCACATCATTTCCTCCATTCTCTTCAACGCATGAAGAGTTTCAGTGCTCTGTAATCCTCAATTAGAACACAATATACTCACTATTAGTACACAATACCCTCGTACATGCATAGATGGTTGAACCATAAGGCTGATAAACTATCTATAATGCCCGAATAATTTATTTTTGCAGTTTTGAAACCATGCTACTTGTAAATGGTTTCAAAAACGTACAGGTAAAAAATGTACTTTACAGTAAGTTTTACAGTTAATTGGATGAACAGGCTGCCGCTGGTTGTTTTTACCATAATTTCAGAATGAAAATTCTAACAGTGTGCTTGTAAATCTATAAACGTTACATTTTATGTACTATGAGATTTTCAATCTGAAGAATTTTTTTTGTTTTTTTTTTCAAATACTAGTAAATAAAATTGTAGACTTAAAAAATATATAAACTCAGCTTCATAGTAAGTGAGGAATAGTAAACACGAAATAATTTTTACTTAACCATCGGAATTTTGCACATGTTAATTTAATGATTTAATGGAAAAATCTTAAAAGTAAATGTTTTTTAGTTATATCTGTTGAATAGATGAGTAAAATAGAGCTAAAATGTGTTTCAAAAATATTGTTTTAGGGCAGGTTTTAATTTTTGACCCTAAAATAACAGGATGTAACCGCCTTTTGGAAAATATGGTACTAATTTCTGTATGTGTGTTTTTCATTAAAAACAAGTTTTTCATTTTCAAAACTAGTGTTTCTAATTAAGCGTTTTCTCGCTGCGGATTGTTTTCAACAAGAATTTAATTTTTTTTCCATCTAACTACAAAATATCGATTAAAAAACTTCAAACTGCATAAAAAGTTTAAAAAAAGCGTTTGATGATTTTTTTATGAATAGGAATAAAAGACCACTATCGTTATCGATAAATAATAATTTCTAAATAGCTGACGGAAAACTTTATTTTTAGAAATATTTTACAAAAATAATTTATTCTTCAAACATTCAAAATGAGCAACCTTCTCTGCAAAGAAGCTTATCACCAGCTTTTATTTAATACGTGATACGTAAAGCTTTTTGACTAAACACAACGGACAAAACTTTTGTAATATTCCATATCACCCAGGGTTTCTTGAATTGAAATAAGCTAATGCATTTGCAATGACGATTTAACTCGTCATTGGTCAAACCCATTTGGGTATCAAAAGACGAGATAATTCGTCATCCGACATCAATGTTTTGAAAGTCTCTCTCTCAGATTTATTCAATTTTGTAAAAGCTTTTCAAGCTTTGTCAATTCTCTTAAGCGCATATTTTCAAGCTATGACGAAAGTGAATGTTTAAGAACGAAATTATACTAAAAGACGTTTATAAATTCCACGAAAGCTTGCCACAAAAGAAATCTTGAAATATTCTCAATGCCTAGTCCATTCGAGTTGCATTCCTATCCTGTTTGGAAATTTAAGAAACCTATCTGAGCATCTCAGGAAAATAGTTTTGTAAATGTCAGATAAATCAGCAAATCATCAGACCGAGAAACAATCCTTTGAAACAAAAAGAATCCCAACGACAGGCGTAAGTTCTAAGGCAAAATAAAAGTGATTGGCAAGCAATATAAGTAAATGTACCAAGCATTCTTAGAATGGTTTTTTGCGTTCTTTGAGTTTTTTGATAAAATAAAATAAAGTATTTCCGTGTCTTTGAAAGAATTTTTTAAATTTGTGCAAGTGTTTTGAATCATAATTTCATTTTTTTGAAGAAACTTACAGATAAATAAAGGAAAATCTTTGCAAAGGAAAGTGATATTCCAAATTTTTTATTGTTTAAGTAGTTTTTGAAAATTTTAAAATTAATTTTTGTTATTAATTTTTTCTTACTTTGAAACATTATTTATAATATGTCACACACTAAAAATATATGTGTATAAATATTTGTTATTTTAAAGTAACATATTAAAATACTTCGGTTAAGAATTTTTTTAAAAACGACGAATTTTTAAAAATTTTTAAATTTTTGTTGAAAGTTTTTTTTAATTGGTATTTCAATATGTATATATATATA